>NC_086449.1:127418280-127685780 GCF_028390025.1 Pseudophryne corroboree | reverse complement strand
CTCTCCGCAGCATCATCGGGGTATTTTTTGTAAAAAATACCCTAATGTCCTGCTGCGCATGCGCCGCCATCCATCACTACCACTACTATCGGGATCGCCCCCCTATTGTGACTACCCCCATGCCGGGAAAGTACCTCCCATCAGATTTATACTTACCAGTCCCAGGAGCCAGTGTCCGCTGCTCCAGGAGGCTGCCGGGCGCTGGATCCTGCTTCTGTGCTGTAACCCCGGTGCTGTAAAGTGAGCTGCCGCTTTGCAGCATCACTTTACTGCACAGGGGTCACAGCACAGCATATGGAGGACCAGGGGCCTGCCAGCGCACACTGGAACAGCGGACACCGGCTACTGGGACTGGTAAGTATGGTTTGTTTTTTTTACTTTTTTATTTTTTTTTAAGGTGATCAGCTTGTGTGTCCATCGGACACACAGAGTTGCTCACACTGGCTGGGTCCCGCACAGCTTTCTCTGCCCCACACAGCTTTCTCTGCCAGGGGCAGAGAAAGCTGGGCAGATTGCAGTGCTGCCCTGTGATTTTGGCAGCCTGAGCTGGCGTTAATATCACAGGGCACAATGCAGAGTTTTGTTTTTGTTTTAGTAAATTTGGCCACATCGCATTTCGCATTATACTGTAAGTATGGGGAATGCTATGTAGATTACTATAAAAATTACAATTAAAGGGTTTGGAGCAGATTAGCACCGGAGAATTGTCAGGTCCACAATGAAAATATTTACAAATGGCTTTGTGTTTTAACCTGGAACAGTTATCTAAGATTATAGAAGTAAATTATGTATTTAGTACCATGTTAAAGGATCTCTGTGCTAAAATCACTGTGGATCTAATTCAGATCTGATCCCTCTTCTGCGAATTTGCAGAGGTCTGCGATCGGATAGTCGCCGCCCCATGCAAGTCAGCGTATGCCGTGCGAAAAGCTTTGCAAACACAGGTCAGCTGCAAATCTATTCACAACTCACTATCCTTCAAATGATTTTTCCAGTCTGAGCGTATCCCAGGAATTACTCCTACTGTGCAAAAAAATCAGGCTGATCGGGCCGGAGCTGACGTCACACACCTCCCTTAAAACACTTGGGAATGCCTGCGTTTTTCTTGACACTCCCAGAAAATGGCCAGTTACGACCCCCCAAACGCCTCCTTCCCATCAGTCTGCATTCGCCTAGCGATCAAAATAGACATAGGATTTTTTCGCAGTTCATCCTGGCACCTGCGCATTACGATCCGTATGCATGCGCAGTCATTCGATAATTGGCCACTGTGCGATTTTGCACAACAACGATCAGGTCTGCATTAGGCCCTGTTTTAGCAGTGGCTTATAAATATTGATACTCTTAAATAAACCTATTGTCCTACAACATGAAATAGATAATTTTCTAAAACAGTTGAAATAAGAAAAAGCTAGCACTTGATGAATACACATCTGCTGTCTGAGTTGCAAAAGTTGAGATAGCGCATAGATTATTGCAAATCTTTGCAACCATTATGATGATGAAGATAATAATCATGGAGAATAACAATAAGGGGGGCATTCAACTGCCCAATGTAATTTACTGCGGGCTAATTGATCCCCCGGGACTATCCAATTAACCTCGAAGTCAGCCTGATGTCGGCACTTATCGTGGATTTTTTTTGAGGCCCTCCGGAGTTCCTAAATAAATCCCCAATAAGAGCCCTGTTTTAGTGATCGTGGCAGCTAAAACACATATGTTTGTGAATTTATCACCGATTCTATGTGTTTTTGCCCGAAAACAGGTAATTTTTTTGGTAATAAAAATGGGTTCTATTCTAATTGGTTTGACCGGAAAAACAAAATCACAATTAAAATCCTGTTTTATTGCCTAAGTTTTACAATTGTAGATAACAAAGAAGATGCCTCTAATGCTGAAGATCATTATAACTATAGTTGTAGTAGTTCCAAGAGAAAGAAATATAAGGATGAAGCCAATGATTTGGGTAGTATTCCTAGCATACGTAATATTTAGTAGCAATATAATTAATAGAGTACTGACCATGGATCAAGAACAGAAGTGTCATGAACGAGGGGTCGAGTAGTCTCTGCAGTGTATCATAGTGACAAGATGATGTAGCGCACGTGCAGAAGATCAAACGGTGGCCATCTTGGTAAAGGACTTGATGCCTCCCTGAAGGAGCATCATGCGGACTGTGCAGTAGCGCTATCCAGGCTTTAACAAAAGGCAGGCCTGCAAGTACTTTATCTGTGGGCTTTAGAACCCAGAACACACCAAATCTCTAGAGGCTTTATAATGCTATTCTGATAGTTTCACAAAGAGCTTCATTTGCCTATCTCGCAGCAACTTGGGGTAGCTACAGTATGTCCTGTTCAGATTAAGGCAAACTGCAATCTCCCAGGGGACAGATGCCACCCTGTAACCTAGCCCAGGCTAACCTACCACTATGCACAGGGTACTTAATATTGAGACATCATGCTGCTGCTGCTGCTGCTACTACTGGTCTAAAACAGAACTAATAACAGCTCTAAACTGCCATTATTCCTGCACAATACCAGCCAATTAACATTCACCAAGAAATGCAACCTTAGAACTATGGCCCTCATTCCGAGTTGATCGCTAGCTGCCGTTGTTCGCTGCGTAGTGATCATTTAAAAAAACAGCAAAACTATGCATGCGTATAAGCCGCAATGCGCACGCGTGTCGTACGGGTACAAAGAGCATTGTTGTTTTGCACTGCTTCTAGCGATGATTCCATTCGCACAGCCGAACGCAAGGAGATTGTCAGGGCGTTTATGGGTGTCAAATCCGTTTTCGCGGAGTGTTTGGAAAAATGGAGGCGTGTCCAGGATTTAGCAGGGCGGGTATCTGATGTCAATTCCGCTACCTTCGTCAGAGCAATCATCGCACAGAATAAGTAACTACAAGGCTGGTCTTGTTTTGCACAAAATGTTTTTGTACCGCTCGGCTGCACAGGCGTTCGCACTCTTGCAAAGCGAAAATACACTCCCTCGTGAGCGGCGACTATGCATTTGCACGGCTGCTAAAAGTTGCTAGCGAGCGATCAACTCAGAATGAGGGCCTATGTAGCCAAAGTTACTTTCTACTTAGCAATTAGCTCTCTTTTTTCGCTTAGGTGAAAAAATTTAGCTTTTCGCTATTTTTAGGGTGAATGGGGATTTGCACTCTGCAATAGCCGGGCCGGTTTTTCGCCTAGGTGAAACATTCGGCAGGAGTTAAAAACATGTGGATCAACATGTTTTTGCACCTACACCATTGAAAATGCGAGATGTTTTCACCAATTTTGAGACATTTTTCGCCAGTCTTTTCACTTAAAACAAAAAGGAGAAAAGGCATTGTCGAAAAGGCCTTAATAACGGGCGAAAACGGCCCACAATTGAGTACCCATGTAGTCGAATAAACAGCTCCGAAATGATCAGAGATAATTTCATACCTTAGCCCAGAGGTCCTCAAACTCGGTCCTCGGGGGCCCACATAGTGCATGCTTTGCAGGTCTCCTCACAGAATCACAAGTGAAATAATTAGCTCCACCCAGAGGCAGAACTCTGGGAGGCAACGGAGTCAGCTGCCGCCGGGCTCCTGCTTTGAAGGGGGGCACCTCTCCTGTTCCATGTGTTCAGCTACATTAATCAATTAAGTTAATTGACAGCAGCCGGTAATTCTTCCGTAGCTGACTTCCCCACTTGTCACTACACCATACAAATCACACCCTCTTTATTATAGATACACAGGAAGCAGACACCTTACTGATGAAGCTATTTGCTCCTATAAAGGAAGCATGAAAATTCTAACTATATGAAGTTATTTCTGACAATTACAAGCAACTTCATATAGTTAGAATTCTCATACTTCCTATGCAATAGCAGATATCTCCATCAGTAAGGTCCATGCGTCCAGTGTAATAGGTTGCGGGTACTAATCCTAGGTATGACACTTGCAAATTAATTGTCAGAGAAATGATCAGCATTGTGAGTGACTGAGCAGATCTATGTAGTGTGTGGCTGGACCCCTACATAGATCTGCCTAGTTGCAACGGTTTTGTAGTAGCTTCATGTAGTTAGAATCTGCAGGCTTGCTATGTAGGAGCAAATATATATATATACATATATATATATATTTAGAGGAGGGGGGGCACAAATATTTTCCTTGCCTCCGAGCAACTGGGACAAACTTATGCCACTGGCTCCACCTGTGGACCTTTTAAAATGTGTCAGTGAGTTATTAATACACCTGTGCACCTGCTGGGTTACCTGCAAAACATGCACTGCGTGGGCCCACGAGCAGTGCCGTAACTAGGCATTTTAGCGCTGTATGCAAGAAACGACATTGGCGCCCCCCCCATGTAAGATAGGGGCAGTGCGCGCCGTAGGCGCATGAAAAATATATAGGGGCGTGGCCACAAAATGACAGCAATTCATACTACGGTGCACAGTAGTCTACATTATTCAAATTACGCTGCACAGTAGTGCCACTACACCAGGTAGAGCCCCTTTTATACATTACAGCAGACAGCGTCCCCCTTTTTACACATTACAGCAGACAGTCTCCCTTTTTAACACATTGCGGCAGCCAGTCCCCCTTTTTACACATTGCGGCAGACAGCGTCCCCTTTTTTACACATTACAGCAGACAGCGTCCCCTTTTTTAACATTACGGCAGACAGCGTCCCCGCTGACAGGCTCCTCGTGCAGCTCCCTCGGTGCAGGCAGGTGAGAAGGAGGAGGAGGGAGGGGGACTGGAGCCGCAGCAGAGCTATTTCATTGGTAGTAAGCGGTTCCTCCATCCCAGCATCCACAGCAGCGCCGGGCAGCCAATACGGGAGGAGAGGGGGATGCTGCAGCGGCGCTTACTACCAATGAAATAGCGCTGCTGCGGCTCCAGTCCCCCTCCCTCCTCCTCCTTCTCACCTGCCCGGCGCTGTAGCTCTCCTCCACAGCGCACGGCGCAGACTTCAGAGGCATGTAATGAGTCAATTTGACTCATTACATGCCGCTGGCTGTGCGCCCTCAGGGCAACTGCACTTGGCACACACGTAGTTACGGCCCTGCCCACGAGGACCGAGTTTGAGGACCTCTGCCTTAGCCCGATAAAAGAATGCAATCACTTGACTCAACTCCACCCATTGGCTAGTGCATACTTCTGTCCTCCACAAACACTGACCTCCTGGATCCTGTCCACACCTATAGTAATCACTAGGTGGATGTTATATCTGCCCCCCCCCCCCCCCCCCCCCTCCCTGCAGCGCACATGGTTTTGCTCAACTGCTAACAAATTTGCTGGTGTGATCAACTCTGAATTAACCCCAATATGCTAATAATGCAGGCACAGCATTGGAACATCTGTGCAATTATCGGTAATCTGGGTAATCCTCAGGTTACTTCTCAGTAAAACAGGGCATGTCACGTAGCTGAAACCAGTGAAGAAGCATCCAAGGACACAGCCACTGGCTTCAGCATGACCAGAAAATGGGGGTGACATGCCCAGGCTCAGCGCTACCCACTCAACAAAGGGATGCAGAGCAGGTAGATGCCAGGCTGGAGAGGCGCTGTTCCTACTCTGCATCCCTGCTGCTGCCGGCTGCTATACCTGTCACACTCTATGACAGACAGTAGTGCTTGCAGATAGGAGCCTCCACTGCCCCTCCCCTGTGACAGTGGGATTGTTCAAGACATAAAAAGGGGGCTGGGCTACACAGAAATTGGGGCGGGGCTACACGGGACCGAGGGGGTGAAGCTACATTGGACCAGGCAGCTGATGCTGATGAGGATTAGTTTAAGAGATCCAGCCAGCCAGACTGTTAGGTAAGTGAAGGGGAAAGAGAGTTAGAGAGACACTGCATGTATGTGTGCGTGTGTGTGTGTGTGTGTGTGTGTGTGTGTGTGTGTGTGTGTGTGTCTGTGTGTATGTATGTATGTATGTATGTATGTGTGTGTATGTATGTATGTATGTATGTGTGAATGTGTATGTATGTGTGTGTGTGTGGGTGTTGTGTGAATAAGTGCCATTTCTGTGGGCATTACATATAAGTGGCACTACTACTATGGACATTACATGTATGCGGTGCTACTACTATGGACATTACATATAAGCGGTGCTGCTACTATGGGCATGATGTGTATAAGTGGCGCTACTATTATGAGCATTACATATAAGTGGTGCTGCTACTATGGGCATTATGTGTTAACGGGGCACTACTACTGTGGGCATTATGTAAGCTGAGCTACCACTGTTGGTATAATGAATATGAGGTGTTACTACTGTAGGCATTATGTGTTTAAGTGGTGCTACTACTATGGGCATTACTTATAAAGGGCACAACTACTATGGGAATTACTTATAAGGCGCACTACTACTATGGGCATTACGTATAAGCAGCACTACTACTATGGGCATTATGTATAAGCAACACTACTATTATGGGCATTACTTATAAGTGGCTCTATTACTATTGGTTTTACGTATACGTGGCGCTACTACCATGAGCATTATGTATTTAAGGGGATCTAATGCTATGGGCGTTACATATACGAGCCATCACCCTCCAAATCACTAAAATGTGGCTTTTGAATGCACGCTCTGTTTGTGACAACCTAACATCTGTTCACGACCTCTTCATATCTAACAACATCAATCTGCTGGCTATTACAGAAACATGGCTCACACAACCAGGCACGGCCTTCTCTGCGGCACTGTCACATGGTGGTCTCCACTTCACACCCCCCCTCCCCCCCAGGCCTGGTAACTGTAAATGTGGTTTATTTACTATCCCAATATTTCTCATACACAGTTCTACAACAGGTTCCATCACTCACATTTACATCATTTGAAGTACATTCTATCAGAATTTAAAATCCTTTTTCTCTGTGTGTGTTGCAGCTATCGCCCACCTGGGCATCCCAAACAATTTCTAGATGATTTTTCTGCTTGGCTCCAGCATTATCATGGGAGATTTCAATATTGCTATTGATAGTCCAAAATCTGCTGCCCATGCCTCCAATCTACTCTTTCTAACCTCTTGTCTTGGCTTCTCACAATGGACTGACTCCTCTACTCATCAGGAGGGCCACTGCCTTGATCTAATATTCACCAGATTATGCTCAGTTTCTGAATTCACTAACACACCTTTCCCTCTCTCAGTTCACAACCTTATCATATGCATGATCTTCTCTAATACTTCAAACTCAGTGTTGCTGACATCCTCCAATCCTCAACCCCACAGAAATATTAATGCAATTAATCTTCAAGAACTTTCCACCTCACTGCAACAACTACTTACACCTATTTCTGCATTCACTTCTCCTGAGATGGCTGTATCACACCTGAACCAGACTCTAGAGATCGCCCTTGACAAAGTGGCTTCTGCAACCCATCAAACTCCACGTAGGCCTAGATGTCAACCGTGGCACTCTAAAGTAACAAGACACTTACAAAAACTGTCATGTAAAGTTGAACGCCACTGGCGTAAATCTCATTTTCCAAGTGACTTCCTCACATATAAGACCATCTACCACTCTTATCATAATGCTCTGGACACTGCCAAACAAACATATTTCCAAACTATCATCTCTGCTCAAGCCTCTAACCCCAAACAACTTTTTAATACATTTAAATCACTTACCAACCCTCCTTCGTCCAACCCGCCAGCCACTATCAAGGCGCAAGATCTTGCTTCCAACTTCAAGGACAAGATTGATAATATCCAAGATGAAATAGTATGCTCTTCCTCAACCAGTGACCTACTCAATTCCCTACCTGAACCCTCTGGCACTTTCTCTTCATTTGATCACTCAAATGAAGATGAAGTATCAACACTCATGCTGCTACTCTACTACCTCTCCTCTTGATCCTATACCCTCACAAATACGTAAAGATCTGTATCCTGTGCTCATCCCAACCTTAACTAACATCTGTAATCTCTCTCTCTCTCTACTGCTGATATCTTTCCTTCACTGTTCAAGCATGCAGTGATTACTCCCACTCTGAAAAAAACAAAATTCTGACCCTACCTCCATCTCAAACGACCGTCCCGTCTCTCAGCTCCCATGTCTCTCCAAGCTACATGAGAAACTTGCCTACTCTCACCTCACACACTTTCTTAACTCATACAACTTTTTGGACCCACATCAATCAAGCTTTCGCTCCCAACACTCCACAGACACAGCACTGACTAAAGTAGTGAATGATCTGGTCAGTGCAAAGTCTAAAGGCCATTACTCACTACTTATTCTTCTAGATCTCTCTGCTGCTTTTGACACTGTTGACCACTCTCTTCTCATACAAA
Source organism: Pseudophryne corroboree (assembly GCF_028390025.1). NCBI lineage: Eukaryota > Metazoa > Chordata > Amphibia > Anura > Myobatrachidae > Pseudophryne > Pseudophryne corroboree. The sequence goes on along the minus strand of NC_086449.1, from coordinate 127,677,496 downwards.
CACTGCAATCCCTACGTCTTCAGGACACGGCCCTCTCTTGGTTCATATCCTACCTATCTAATCGCTCTGTCAGTGTCCGTTTCTCTGAATCCACCTCCTCTTTGCTACCTCCTTCAGTTGAAGTACCGCAGGGCTCAGTCTTAGGTCCTCTGCTTTTCTCAATCTATACCTCATCTCTTGGGAAATGAATCAGCTCTTTTGGATTTCAGTATCATCTGTACGCAGATGATACTCAAATCTTCCTATCCTCCCCTGATTTGTCTCTATCTGTATTGGGCTGGGTCACTGAATGCCTTTCTGCTGTTTCATCTTGGATGTCATCTCGCCACCTCAAAAGTAATATTTCTTAAACTGAGTTAATTATATTTTCACTGGCCAATAGCAGTTACCAACCTCATATTTTTATCACTGTTGAGAACTCTACAATCAACCCTACACCACAAGCTCGCTGCATAGGTGTCATACTTAATATAAAAATGTCACAACTGAGGGCCTGAGCTGACGGGAGGCAGCCTCAGTTGTAGGGGCTGAGATGTAACGGAACCTGGGAGGTTGTATCAGACCCCTAGACATGTAAGTAACATGTAGAATAACTGCCCGAAGGCATGACCACGACAACCAGGATAAAAGTCAATTATGTTTATTATGACAAACTCCGTAACACAGCAGCAGTAAAAGGAAACATAAAAGTCAACAGAGGATAAATACAATTCCTGGGTACTACAGGGTGGCAAGGGCCACAGGCACTGGTAGTGTGAGACAGTTCTTATAATCTTCTAGTTGGAAAGTCCTTACCAGGCCTGACTGTAGCAATGGAGAGAACCCAGGATCGTACCAGCTGATGTTCCAGGAAAGGCTGGGCTGCTGAAGGTAAAACGGCTGCTGTGGATACTGGCTGGAACCAGACTGTTGTTGGTACGGAGTGGATACTGGCTGGAACCAGTTAAATAATAAACGAACTTGAGAGCGATGAAATAATAATGAAGTTTGGAGTTTGAGAGCGGTGAAATAATAATACCGGTGGAGAGTGGTAAACTGCAGAAAAGGACACCGGCCCTTTAAGAGAAGCTATACACTGCTGGAAGCTGGGCTGGAAGCAGGTGATTGTTTGAGAGCGGTGAAATAATAATACCGGTGGAGAGTGGTAAACTGCAAAAAGGACACCGGCCCTTTAAGAGAAGCTGTATACTGCTGGAAGCTGGGCTGGAAGCAGGTGATTGTTGTAGCTGGAAACAGGTGAGTCCAGAATGGATCGGAGAGTCAGGCTACACCGCAGATGGAATGCTGGTGCGGGTCTCTATAGCAGAAGTCTGGAGACAGGAGCTGGAACCTGGAAGACAACCACAGGAGAGAGACAAACTGGAACTAGGTTAGACAACCAAAGCACTGACGCCTTCCTTGCTCAGGCACAGCATACTTATACCTGCAGCAAGGAAGGGGTTGGCTAGGCAATTATGCAAATCAACAATACAGACAGCAGATTGGTGGAAATAATCAGATGACAAAATCCAAGATGGCTGCGCCCATGCAGACACTTGGAGGGAAGTTTGGTTTGTAATCCATGTGAGAATTGAAACAGTAATGGCGACGCCGGCCACAGGAGACAGGAGACGCCAGACTGACAAGCGCACATTTAACCACGCGGGCACAGCGGAGGCCGCGGCTGATGAAATCACCACTCTGACATTCTGCATGTGGAAACTCAGGAACAGCGGGATCCGGTCCTGGAACGCTGAGCCAGCCTTAGGAGGCATCTGAAGGGTAAGTAATGGCGTCCAGATACCCGGATCGTGACAGCACCCCCCCCCCCCCTTTAGGAGTGGCCCCAGGACACTTCTTAGGCTTTAAAGGAAACTTTGCGTGGAAATTTCGGACCAAGGCAGGAGCATGGACGTCTGAGGCATTGGTCCAAGAGCATTCTTCAGGACCATAGCCCTTCCAGTCAATGAGGTATTGTAACTGACCGTAACGGAAACGTGAGTCCAAAATCTTAGCCACCTCGTACTCGACTCCCCGTTGAGTCTGAACTTTGGGAGCTGGAGGAAGTGCGGAATGAAACCGATTCAGGATCAGCGGTTTCAACAAAGAAACATGAAATGTCCTGGGTATTTTCAAGAAGGATGGTAACTGTAACCTGTAGGCAACAGGATTGATGACTTGTTCAATCTTGAAGGGTCCGATGTAGCGAGGTGCAAATTTCATGCTGGGAACTCTCAACCTCAAATTCTTCGTGGACAGCCACACACGATCACCCACCTTGAGAGCAGGAACCGCTCTACGCTTCCTATCGGCAAACTTCTTATACCTGAATGAGGCTTTAAGCAGGGCTGCGCGGACGTTCCTCCAGTTATTTGAAAACTGACGCAAGGTGACATCCACTGCTGGAACAGAAGTTGCGGGAAGCGGTTGGAATTCTGGGACTTTAGGGTGGAATCCATAATTAATGAAGAATGGTGTAGAAGAAGATGAGGAATGGTATTGATTGTTGTGGCTGAACTCGGCCCAAGGAAGGAGTTGAACCCAGTCATCTTGAGAGGAAGACACATATATACGGAGGAAGGCCTCCAAGTCCTGATTCACCCTCTCGGTTTGACCATTGGTCTGAGGATGGTAAGCCGTGGAAAACTTTAACTTGACTTGGAGGGCTTGACACAAACTTCGCCAAAATTTGGCTACAAATTGTACTCCACGATCCGAGATGATCTCTTCAGGAAGACCGTGAAGTCGGAAGATCTCTTGTATAAACACTTGAGCCAACTTGGAAGCTGACGGAAGACCGGTGAGAGGGATGAAATGTGCCATCTTGGTGAACCGGTCAACTACCACCCAGATGGTATTAAACTTGTTGCAGATAGGTAGATCGTAAACAAAGTCCATCGACAAATGGGTCCAAGGTCGACGGGGAACAGATAATGGAACCAGTTGCCCCGCAGGCGACTGGCGGGAGACTTTGTGTTGGGCACACTTTGGGCAGGAGGCAATAAATTCCATAACGTCCTTCTTCAGAGTTGGCCACCAGTAGGACCTAGAAATAAATTCAAGGGTTTTCTGAATGCCTGTATGTCCAGCAAAACGGGAAGCATGGGCCCAATGCATGAGCTTCTTCCTTAGAACTGGCTTAACAAAACTTTTCCCTGGTGGAGGCGTAGAGTCCATCCCTACCGTGGAGAATGCCAACGGATTAATAATAGGATGCTTGTCTGCAGACTCGGACTCATTTTCTTGCTCCCATGAGCGGGAAAGGGCATCGGCCTTACGATTCTGAGAACCCGGACAGAACTGGAGTTTAAAGTCAAACCTAGAGAAGAAAAGTGCCCATCTGGCCTGACGAGGATTCAGACATTGTGCGCCTTTGAGATATAAAAGATTTTTGTGGTCGGTAAGTATGGTGATTGAGTGGGAAGCTCCCTCCAACAGGTATCTCCACTCCTCCAGAGCGAGCTTGATGGCTAGCAACTCCTGATCGCCAATGGCATAGTTGCGCTCAGCTGGGGAGAACTTCCGGGAGAAGAAACTGCAAGGATGTAGATGTCCATCTTTGGCCCTCTGGGATAACACTGCTCCTACTCCAACGGAGGAGGCATCTACCTCTAAGATAAAAGGAGAGTCGGTGTCGGGCTGTTTCTAGAGATGAGCGGGTTCGGTTTCTCTGAATCCGAACCCGCCAGAACTTCATGTTTTTTTTCACGGGTCCGAGCGACTCGGATCTTCCCGCCTTGCTCGGTTAACCCGAGCGCGCCCGAACGTCATCATGACGCTGTCGGATTCTCGCGAGGCTCGGATTCTATCGCGAGACTCGGATTCTATATAAGGAGCCGCGCGTCGCCGCCATTTTCACACGTGCATTGAGATTGATAGGGAGAGGACGTGGCTGGCGTCCTCTCCGTTTAGACACTTGATTTACTAATTTTGGGGAGCATTAGGAGTACTCAGTAGTGTACAGTGCAGAGTTTTGCTGATAGTGACCAGTGACCACCACTTTTATTTATAATCCGTTCTCTGCCTGAAAAAAGCGATACACAGCACACAGTGACTCAGTCACATACATACCATATCTGTGTGCACTGCTCAGGCTCAGGCCAGTGTGCTGCATCATCTATATATATTATATATCTGTCTGACTGCTCAGCTCACACAGCTTATAATTGTGGGGGAGACTGGGGAGCACTACTGCAGTGCCAGTTATAGGTTATAGCAGGAGCCAGGAGTACATAATATTATATTAAAATTAAACAGTGCACACTTTTGCTGCAGGAGTGCCACTGCCAGTGTGACTAGTGACCAGTGACCTGACCACCAGTATATAATATTAGTAGTATACTATCTCTTTATCAACCAGTCTATATTAGCAGCAGACACAGTACAGTGCGGTAGTTCACGGCTGTGGCTACCTCTGTGTCGGCACTCGGCAGCCCGTCCATAATTGTATATACCAGTGACCTAACCGTGGTTTTTTTTTCTTTCTTTATACATACATACTAGTTACGAGTATACTATCTCTTTATCAACCAGTCTATATATTAGCAGCAGACACAGTACAGTGCGGTAGTTCACGGCTGTGGCTACCTCTGTGTCGGCACTCGGCAGCCCGTCCATAATTGTATATACCACCTAACCGTGGTTTTTTTTTCTTTCTTTATACATACATACTAGTTACGAGTATACTATCTCTTTATCAACCAGTCTATATATTAGCAGCAGACACAGTACAGTGCGGTAGTTCACGGCTGTGGCTACCTCTGTGTCGGCACTCGGCAGCCCGTCCATAATTGTATATACCAGTGACCTAACCGTGGTTTTTTTTTCTTTCTTTATACATACATACTAGTTACGAGTATACTATCTCTTTATCAACCAGTCTATATATTAGCAGCAGACACAGTACAGTGCGGTAGTTCACGGCTGTGGCTACCTCTGTGTCGGCACTCGGCAGCCCGTCCATAATTGTATATACCAGTGACCTAACCGTGGTTTTTTTTTCTTTCTTTATACATACATACTAGTTACGAGTATACTATCTCTTTATCAACCAGTCTATATATTAGCAGCAGACACAGTACAGTGCGGTAGTTCACGGCTGTGGCTACCTCTGTGTCGGCACTCGGCAGCCCGTCCATAATTGTATATACCACCTAACCGTGGTTTTTTTTTCTTTCTTTATACATACATACTAGTTACGAGTATACTATCTCTTTATCAACCAGTCTATATATTAGCAGCAGACACAGTACAGTGCGGTAGTTCACGGCTGTGGCTACCTCTGTGTCGGCACTCGGCAGCCCGTCCATAATTGTATACTAGTATCCAATCCATCCATCTCCATTGTTTACCTGAGGTGCCTTTTAGTTGTGCCTATTAAAATATGGAGAACAAAAATGTTGAGGTTCCAAAATTAGGGAAAGATCAAGATCCACTTCCACCTCGTGCTGAAGCTGCTGCCACTAGTCATGGCCGAGACGATGAAATGCCAGCAACGTCGTCTGCCAAGGCCGATGCCCAATGGCATAGTACAGAGCATGTCAAAACCAAAACACCAAATATCAGTAAAAAAAGGACTCCAAAACCTAAAATAAAATTGTCGGAGGAGAAGCGTAAACTTGCCAATATGCCATTTACCACACGGAGTGGCAAGGAACGGCTGAGGCCCTGGCCTATGTTCATGGCTAGTGGTTCAGCTTCACATGAGGATGGAAGCACTCAGCCTCTCGCTAGAAAACTGAAAAGACTCAAGCTGGCAAAAGCACCGCAAAGAACTGTGCGTTCTTTGAAATCCCAAATCCACAAGGAGAGTCCAATTGTGTCGGTTGCGATGCCTGACCTTCCCAACACTGGACGTGAAGAGCATGCGCCTTCCACCATTTGCACGCCCCCTGCAAGTGCTGGAAGGAGCACCCGCAGTCCAGTTCCTGATAGTCAGATTGAAGATGTCAGTGTTGAAGTACACCAGGATGAGGAGGATATGGGTGTTGCTGGCGCTGGGGAGGAAATTGACCAGGAGGATTCTGATGGTGAGGTGGTTTGTTTAAGTCAGGCACCCGGGGAGACACCTGTTGTCCGTGGGAGGAATATGGCCGTTGACATGCCAGGTGAAAATACCAAAAAAATCAGCTCTTCGGTGTGGAGGTATTTCACCAGAAATGCGGACAACAGGTGTCAAGCCGTGTGTTCCCTTTGTCAAGCTGTAATAAGTAGGGGTAAGGACGTTAACCACCTCGGAACATCCTCCCTTATACGTCACCTGCAGCGCATTCATAATAAGTCAGTGACAAGTTCAAAAACTTTGGGTGACAGCGGAAGCAGTCCACTGACCAGTAAATCCCTTCCTCTTGTAACCAAGCTCACGCAAACCACCCCACCAACTCCCTCAGTGTCAATTTCCTCCTTCCCCAGGAATGCCAATAGTCCTGCAGGCCATGTCACTGGCAAGTCTGACGAGTCCTCTCCTGCCTGGGATTCCTCCGATGCATCCTTGCGTGTAACGCCTACTGCTGCTGGCGCTGCTGTTGTTGCCGCTGGGAGTCGATGGTCATCCCAGAGGGGAAGTCGTAAGCCCACTTGTACTACTTCCAGTAAGCAATTGACTGTTCAACAGTCCTTTGCGAGGAAGATGAAATATCACAGCAGTAATCCTACTGCAAAGCGGATAACTGAGTCCTTGACAACTATGTTGGTGTTAGACGTGCGTCCGGTATCCGCCGTTAGTTCACAGGGAACTAGACAATTTATTGAGGCAGTGTGCCCCCGTTACCAAATACCATCTAGGTTCCACTTCTCTAGGCAGGCGATACCGAGAATGTACACGGACGTCAGAAAAAGACTCACCAGTGTCCTAAAAAATGCAGTTGTACCCAATGTCCACTTAACCACGGACATGTGGACAAGTGGAGCAGGGCAGGGTCAGGACTATATGACTGTGACAGCCCACTGGGTAGATGTATGGACTCCCGCCGCAAGAACAGCAGCGGCGGCACCAGTAGCAGCATCTCGCAAACGCCAACTCTTTCCTAGGCAGGCTACGCTTTGTATCACCGCTTTCCAGAATACGCACACAGCTGAAAACCTCTTACGGCAACTGAGGAAGATCATCGCGGAATGGCTTACCCCAATTGGACTCTCCTGTGGATTTGTGGCATCGGACAACGCCAGCAATATTGTGTGTGCATTAAATATGGGCAAATTCCAGCACGTCCCATGTTTTGCACATACCTTGAATTTGGTGGTGCAGAATTTTTTAAAAAACGACAGGGGCGTGCAAGAGATGCTGTCGGTGGCCAGAAAAATTGCGGGACACTTTCGGCGTACAGGCACCACGTACAGAAGACTGGAGCACCACCAAAAACTACTGAACCTGCCCTGCCATCATCTGAAGCAAGAAGTGGTAACGAGGTGGAATTCAACCCTCTATATGCTTCAGAGGTTGGAGGAGCAGCAAAAGGCCATTCAAGCCTATACAATTGAGCACGATATAGGAGATGGAATGCACCTGTCTCAAGTGCAGTGGAGAATGATTTCAACGTTGTGCAAGGTTCTGATGCCCTTTGAACTTGCCACACGTGAAGTCAGTTCAGACACTGCCAGCCTGAGTCAGGTCATTCCCCTCATCAGGCTTTTGCAGAAGAAGCTGGAGGCATTGAAGAAGGAGCTAAAAGGGAGCGATTCCGCTAGGCATGTGGGACTTGTGGATGCAGCCCTTAATTCGCTTAACAAGGATTCACGGGTGGTCAATCTGTTGAAATCAGAGCACTACATTTTGGCCACCGTGCTCGATCCTAGATTTAAAGCCTACCTTGGATCTCTCTTTCCGGCAGACACAGGTCTGCTGGGGTTGAAAGACCTGCTGGTGACAAAATTGTCAAGTCAAGCGGAACGCGACCTGTCAACATCTCCTCCTTCACATTCTCCCGCAACTGGGGGTGCGAGGAAAAGGCTCAGAATTCCGAGCCCACCCGCTGGCGGTGATGCAGGGCAGTCTGGAGCGACTGCTGATGCTGACATCTGGTCCGGACTGAAGGACCTGACAACGATTACGGACATGTCGTCTACTGTCACTGCATATGATTCTCTCAACATTGATAGAATGGTGGAGGATTATATGAGTGACCGCATCCAAGTAGGCACGTCACACAGTCCGTACTTATACTGGCAGGAAAAAGAGGCAATTTGGAGGCCCTTGCACAAACTGGCTTTATTCTACCTAAGTTGCCCTCCCACAAGTGTGTACTCCGAAAGAGTGTTTAGTGCCGCCGCTCACCTTGTCAGCAATCGGCGTACGAGGTTACATCCAGAAAATGTGGAGAAGATGATGTTCATTAAAATGAATTATAATCAATTCCTCCGCGGAGACATTGACCAGCAGCAATTGCCTCCACAAAGTACACAGGGAGCTGAGATGGTGGATTCCAGTGGGGACGAATTGATAATCTGTGAGGAGGGGGATGTACACGGTGATATATCGGAGGGTGAAGATGAGGTGGACATCTTGCCTCTGTAGAGCCAGTTTGTGCAAGGAGAGATTAATTGCTTCTTTTTTGGGGGGGGTCCAAACCAACCCGTCATATCAGTCACAGTCGTGTGGCAGACCCTGTCACTGAAATGATGGGTTGGTTAAAGTGTGCATGTCCTGTTTTGTTTATACAACATAAGGGTGGGTGGGAGGGCCCAAGGACAATTCCATCTTGCACCTCTTTTTTCTTTTCTTTTTCTTTGCATCATGTGCTGATTGGGGAGGGTTTTTTGGAAGGGACATCCTGCGTGACACTGCAGTGCCACTCCTAGATGGGCCCGGTGTTTGTGTCGGCCACTAGGGTCGCTAATCTTACTCACACAGCTACCTCATTGCGCCTCTTTTTTTCTTTGCGTCATGTGCTGTTTGGGGAGGGTTTTTTGGAAGGGCCATCCTGCGTGACACTGCAGTGCCACTCCTAGATGGGCCCGGTGTTTGTGTCGGCCACTAGGGTCGCTAATCTTACTCACACAGCTACCTCATTGCGCCTCTTTTTTTCTTTGCGTCATGTGCTGTTTGGGGAGGGTTTTTTGGAAGGGACATCCTGCGTGACACTGCAGTGCCACTCCTAGATGGGCCCGGTGTTTGTGTCGGCCACTAGGGTCGCTTATCTTACTCACACAGCGACCTCGGTGCAAATTTTAGGACTAAAAATAATATTGTGAGGTGTGAGGTATTCAGAATAGACTGAAAATGAGTGTAAATTATGGTTTTTGAGGTTAATAATACTTTGGGATCAAAATGACCCCCAAATTCTATGATTTAAGCTGTTTTTTAGTGTTTTTGGAAAAAAACACCCGAATCCAAAACACACCCGAATCCGACAAAAATAATTCGGTGAGGTTTTGCCAAAACGCGTTCGAACCCAAAACACGGCCGCGGAACCGAACCCAAAACCAAAACACAAAACCCGAAAAATTTCAGGCGCTCATCTCTAGCTGTTTCAGAACTGGTGCAGAGATGAACCGTTGCTTCAGAAGGTGAAAGGCCTGTGTAGCTTCCTCGGACCACTTGGACGGATTAGCACCTTTCTTGGTTAATGCAGTGATAGGCGCCACGATGGTGGAAAAGTCTCGTATAAATTTTCTATAATAATTGGCGAACCCTAAGAACCTCTGGACCCCTTTGAGGCTTAAGGGTATAGGCCAATTCTGGATTGCTTGGAGTTTCTCAGGATCCATCTCTAGTCCGGAACCGGACACAATGTAACCTAGAAACGGAATGGTTTTAACTTCAAACACACACTTCTCCAATTTACAATAGAGGTGATTGACACGGAGACGGGAAAGAACCTCTTTTACCCAGAAACGATGATCTTCGAGATTATTAGCAAAGATGAGGATGTCGTCTAGATAAACCACGACATGGCGGTACAAGATGTCCCTGAAAATCTCATTCACGAAGTGCTGGAAGACTGCTGGAGCGTTGCTCAATCCGAAGGGCATGACGAGGTACTCATAATGTCCGTCACGGGTGTTAAAGGCGGTCTTCCACTCGTCACCCTCACGCATTCGGATGAGATTGTAGGCACCCCTCAAGTCCAGCTTTGTGAAAATAGTTGCACCACTAACTCTATCAAAGAGCTCGGTAATCAGGGGTAAAGGGTATCGGTTCTTGACGGTAATGTCGTTCAGACCTCTGTAGTCGATGCACGGACGCTGACCACCGTCTTTCTTCTTAACGAAGAAGAAGCCTGCGCCGGCTGGAGAAGAAGATGGTCGGATGAAACCCTTCGCCAGGTTCTCTTTGATGTACTCTTCCATGGAGTGTGTCTCAGGCAGAGACAACGGATAAGTTCAGCCTCGCGGTGGAACCTTCCCTGGAATGAGGTCGATTGGGCAGTCCCATTCTCTATGAGGAGGAAGGATATCAGCAGAGGCTTTACTGAACACGTCCGTGAAGTCTTGATATGGAGGAGGCGGAACATCAGATGACCTGGGGAAGGAAGAACAAACAGGAAGAACTTTGGCTAAACAAGTCTCAGCACAGGAGGGACCCCATGCCAGTATTTGCGTAGTCGTCCAGTCAATTGATGGGTTGTGGAGACGGAGCCATGGAAGGCCTAAAACCACTGGATGTGTGGCTCTTGGAATCACTAAAAAAGAAATATACTCAGAATAAAGAACTCCCACTCTCAGACGAACTGGAAGAGTCCTTAAGGAAATGACTGCGTCAAAAATCTTGCTGCCATCCACGGCAGTCAAAGAGATGGACGAGGACAGTCTCTCGGTGGGTAGGGACCACCGTTTAACATAAGCTTCGGTTATGAAATTCCCAGCTGCTCCGGAATCAAGGAGGGCAATGACGTTCCTGTAACGTTGAGCAATTTGGAGCGACACTGGGAGGTTACAGTCATGAGGAGATGGAGAGGAGATCATTACTCCTAGCCGGCCCTCTCCTTGGCGAGCTAGGATCTGGAGTTTCCCGGACGTTTGGGACAGGCATTGATAGTGTGCGACGGAGCTGCACAGTAGAGACAGAGAGACTCAGAGAGACGTCTTCGGCGCTCAGCGGGAGATAGACGGGAACGACTAATTTGCATAGGCTCATCCTTGGATGGAGATGGTTGACGAGGAGGAGGAGCAGAAGATTTAGGAGTAGATGATCTTCCTCGCTCGGTTGCTCTCTCTCTGAAACGTAGATCAACCTTCGTGCAAAGAGAAATTAGCTCATCCAACTTAGAGGGCAAGTCTCTGGTAGCTAACTCATCCTTGATGCGTTCTGATAAGCCATGCCAGAATGCAGCATACAGGGCCTCGTCGTTCCATGCCAGTTCGGATGCCAGGATTTTAAACTGTATAAGATACTGTCCCACAGTACGTGTTCCCTGGCATAAACGGAGAATCTCAGATGAAGCAGATGTTATCCGGCCTGGCTCGTCGAAGATGCGCCTGAATGTAGCTACAAAGTCAGTATAGGAGGATAGCAGGGGATCAGACTTCTCCCATAAAGGTGATGCCCAGTCGAGGGCTGAGCCACTGAGAAGGGAGATGATATAGGCAATTTTGGTACGGTCACTGAAGAAATTGCCAGGTAGAAGCTCAAAGTGGATTTCACATTGATTGAGAAATTCCCTGCAGAACCTTGGAGATCCATCAAATTTTGCTGGCGTTGGAAGATGAAGATGTGGACTGGAAATGGGTAAGGTGGGAGGGGTTACAGCTGGTGTTACTGTAGTGGACGCACCGGACATGCAAGGTCCACGGAGGGTCGTTTGAATCCCATCCAGCCGTGTAGAGAGATCCTGGAGACAGCGGATGATGTGGCCCTGTGCAGCCTCCTGATGTTCAAGTCGGGCTGCCAGTTCTTGCATCGGCCTGGCCGCTTGATCCTGGTCTCCGGCTGGATTCATTAGGTCAGTGCTTACTGTCACAACTGAGGGCCTGAGCTGACGGGAGGCAGCCTCAGTTGTAGGGGCTGAGATGTAACGGAACCTGGGAGGTTGTATCAGACCCCTAGACATGTAAGTAACATGTAGAATAACTGCCCAAAGGCGTGACCACGACAACCAGGATAAAAGTCAATGATGTTTATTATGACAAACTCCGTAACACAGCAGCAGTAAAAGGAAACATAAAAGTCAACAGAGGATAAATACAATTCCTGGGTACTACAGGGTGGCAAGGGCCACAGGCACTGGTAGTGTGAGACAGTTCTTATAATCTTCTAGTTGGAAAGTCCTTACCAGGCCTGACTGTAGCAATGGAGAGAACCCAGGATCGTACCAGCTGATGTTCCAGGAAAGGCTGGGCTGCTGAAGGTAAAACGGCTGCTGTGGATACTGGCTGGAACCAGACTGTTGTTGGTACGGAGTGGATACTGGCTGGAACCAGTTAAATAATAAACGAACTTGAGAGCGATGAAATAATAATGAAGTTTGGAGTTTGAGAGCGGTGAAATAATAATACCGGTGGAGAGTGGTAAACTGCAGAAAAGGACACCGGCCCTTTAAGAGAAGCTATACACTGCTGGAAGCTGGGCTGGAAGCAGGTGATTGTTTGAGAGCGGTGAAATAATAATACCGGTGGAGAGTGGTAAACTGCAAAAAGGACACCGGCCCTTTAAGAGAAGCTGTACACTGCTGGAAGCTGGGCTGGAAGCAGGTGATTGTTGTAGCTGGAAACAGGTGAGTCCAGAATGGATCGGAGAGTCAGGCTACACCGCAGATGGAATGCTGGTGCGGGTCTCTATAGCAGAAGTCTGGAGACAGGAGCTGGAACCTGGAAGACAACCACAGGAGAGAGACAAACTGGAACTAGGTTAGACAACCAAAGCACTGACGCCTTCCTTGCTCAGGCACAGCATACTTATACCTGCAGCAAGGAAGGGGTTGGCTAGGCAATTATGCAAATCAACAATACAGACAGCAGATTGGTGGAAATAATCAGATGACAAAATCCAAGATGGCTGCGCCCATGCAGACACTTGGAGGGAAGTTTGGTTTGTAATCCATGTGAGAATTGAAACAGTAATGGCGACGCCGGCCACAGGAGACAGGAGACGCCAGACTGACAAGCGCACATTTAACCACGCGGGCACAGCGGACGCCGCGGCTGATGAAATCACCACTCTGACATTCTGCATGTGGAAACTCAGGAACAGCGGGATCCGGTCCTGGAACGCTGAGCCAGCCTTAGGAGGCATCTGAAGGGTAAGTAATGGCGTCCAGATACCCGGATCGTGACAAAAAATAAAGAAGAAATTTCAATACCCATATGTGATGTAGATATCATTAATATTATCACATATGATGTATTATATATCCCCTTGTTATAAAGGGGTCATGTAAAGTGAAGTATAAAATCAGTAGAGACAGAATAACATATAGAAAGGAAATACATTTTTGTGAATAAAGATATTTTAAAAGAAAATGCTGGTGCGCTGTCTTTATTCTGTAATTTAATAAATGCATGTGATTCAAAGGATTATTTAGTGATTTTTTCAAACAACCACTGACTGTTTTGGCCAGTGATGTTTATGAAGGGTTACAAATGTTGCAGTGTTGTAACATAACTGGCAAATTCTTGGTTCAAAAGATCACAATGCAACATTTGTTGCTATGTAGTCGTGTGATGAGGATGTTTAAAACAACACTGCATATATCCGGATGACAGTTTAACTGTCTATTTATATATAAATATAAGGCTCTTATTGCCCTAAATAATACCGGTATATATTCACATGTTGACAGGTTATTTTTAGACACTGGATTTTAAAAGTTGCCACTGCTGGAATATATGATTACTAACCAATGCCCCTTGATCTGTATACTGATACTTCCAGCAATATGCTTGATGATGCTGTAAAAATTAAATAATAACACTGGCTTAATAATAAATATTTAAGCCTCCCTTAACACCTTTTTAATGGATTATATACAGAAGAGACACAGGACTTGAACATGTGTGTTGATACTAATACAGACTATAGCCCTGACGAAGTTTAGCAAAGTGAAATGCGAATCGGCATCGTTGTGCGCATGTCTGTACTGTCACTAGTCATGTACTAAAACCCTGTGTATGTCTAAAGAAATATTAGAAAGGGTTACTTTTTAGGATTATAGACACATGCTGGCACCATATATGGGAAAGGAGAGATTATCTCCAAGTGTTAGCCACTTTTCAGATACAATATTAATGAGAGACATATGGATTATTGTGGCTCTCTCCTTTGCAAGGAGAGCTATTTGAGATTTGAATAGATTAAGCTCGTCTGCAAATAGTTTTACACTATACATCCAAGTGTCAACTTATAATATCCAATGCACAAGAATAAACTACCAATAAACATGAGAATGCATGCCTGTGCTGCTTAGGGCAATACCAGCTAGATACTCAGGCAATAACATGTGTTTGAGTTGCTATATGGATGTATGAGAGACCCAAACGAGCTATATATTTTAGAAAAATACAGCATGCTCAATTTATTGAGAGAGAACAGCACCTATACATTGTGATTGCTGTGATTATCCAACATTTGATTTATTCTATCATCTAGTAAATACATAACAGAAATATACTTACGTTATGATGTTGGTTTAAATACCTACATTATGTTATGGGAAATCAGCAAATATTACACCTTTAGTATTGTATGAGGAACTTACAAATAATACATCATTATAACAATGGGGGGTCATTCCGAGTTGTTCGCTCGTTATTTTTTTCTCGCAACGGAGCGATTAGTCGCTAATGCGCATGCGCAATGTCTGCAGTGCGACTGCGCCAAGTAAATTTGCTATGCAGTTAGGTATTTTACTTACGGCATTACGAGGTTTTTTCTTCGTTCTGGTGATCGTAATGTGATTGACAGGAAGTGGGTGTTTCTGGGCGGAAACAGGCCGTTTTATGGGTGTGTGCGAAAAAACGCTACCGTTTCTGGGAAAAACGCGGGAGTGGCTGGAGAAACGGAGGAGTGTCTGGGCGAATGCTGGGTGTGTTTGTGACGTCAAACCAGGAACGACAAGCACTGAACTGATCGCAGATGCCAAGTAAGTGTGGAGCTACTCAGAAACTGCTAAGAAGTGTCTATTCGCAATTCTGCTAATCTTTCGTTCGCAATTTTGATAAGCTAAGATTCACTCCCAGTAGGCGGCGGCTTAGCGTGTGCAAAGCTGCTAAAAGCAGCTTGCGAGCGAACAACTCGGAATGAGGGCCAATGTGCGTAACCGCAACACACATCACTGGGAAGATAATAAACAGTGGCTGTGTGAAGATCTAAAAATAAACTTGTGATATTATACATAGGTGTTTGATTAAGCTGTGTAATCAAGAGAACACTGTCTGTATTAGTATCAACACACATGTTCAAGTCCTGTGTCTCTTCTGTATATAATCCATTAAAAAGGTTTTAAGGGAGGCTTAAATATTTATTATTAAGCCAGTGTTATTATTTAATTTTTACAGCATCATCAAGCATATTGCTGGAAATATCAGTATACAGATCAAGGGGCATTGGTTAGTAATCATATATTCCAACAGTGGCAACTTAAAAAATCCAGTGTCTAAAAATAACCTGTCAATATGTGAATATATACCGGTATTATTTAGGGCAATAATAACCTTATATTTATATATAAATAGACAGGTAAACTGTCAGCCGGATATATACAGTGTTGTTTTAAAAGGATGTGGATCATCAAATCGACAGTATCTAGGTTGACAATGTTTAGGTCGACAACTATAGGTCGAAAGTCACTAGGTCGACAGGGATGGAAGGTCGACAGGTTTTCTAGGGTGTCATGTGGTAGGTCGACAGGTCAAAAGGTCGACATGAGGTTTTTTTTTGGGGGGTGTCGTTTTCTTCGTGGAGTGATCGGGAACCCCAATTAGTGCACCGTGTCCCCTCGCATGGCGAGCAAAGCAAGGTGCCTCACTCCGCTATTGCTTCACTTGACACAGATTACCGTTCCAATCGTAGTCCATATGATCGTTAAGTATGAAAAAGTTCAAAAAAAGAAAAAAAGTGAAAAACTCATGTCGACCTTTTGACCTGTCGACCTAGCACATGTCGACCTAGAAACCCTGTCGACCATCAGACCTGTTGACCTAGTGACTGTCGACCTATAGTGGTCGACCTAAACATTGTCGACCTAGACAGTGTCGACCTTCAGACAGGATCCCGTTTTAAACATCCTCATCACACGACTACATAGCAACAAATGTTGCATTGTGATCTTTTGAACCAAGAATTTGCCAGTTATGTTATAACACTGCAACATTTGTAACCCTTCATAAACATCACTGGCCAAAACAGTCAGTGGTTGTTTGAAAAAATCACTAAATAATCCTTTGAATCACAGGCATTTATTAAATTACAAAATAAAGACAGCGCACCAGCATTTTCTTTTAAAATATCTTTATTCACAAAAATGTATTTCCTTTCTATATGTTATTCTGTCTCTATTGATTTTATACTTCACTTTACATGACCCCTTTACCAACAAGGGGACATATAATACATCATATGTGATAATATTAAAGATAACTACATCACATATGGGTATTGAAATTTCTTCTTTATTTTTATATTATCATTAATAAAATACCTAATATGTTATTTCTATTAAAGATTAATGAATTCTCTTGTGGAAGGGAATGAGTGCTGCTATCAAAAGTTGATTTACTTTTTTCTCTTCAAAATTAATATATGTATATTTAATCAACTAGCGGCACCATGTATATGTGTGTTATTTTGGAACATTCGTTTTTGTCAACAAAACCATTTTGTCATTAATATTCCCTGTATAAATACTCATTACTTAAATTCTGGTGCGGGAGTATCCTTGACTCAAAATTAGGTGTCATACTTGACTCAGAACTGTCCTTTGCTCCCCACATTTAATCTGTCTCAAAATCATGTTACATGCATCTAAGAAACATATGCAAAATACGATCATACCTTACACAGGACACTGCAAAAACTGTAATCCATGCTCTCATTATCTCCAGCATTGATTATTGCACTAGTCTTCTTACTGGTCTTACTAAGAAGAGACTCTCACCATTACAATCCATTCTGAATGCAGCTGTGAGGCTAATATTCCTTACTAGATTTTCATCGTCTGCAGACCCACTATGTCAGTCCCTCCATTGGCTACCTGTATTCTACCATATTCAATATAAAATACTGTTACTTACACACAAGGCTATTAACCATACTACACCAACATACATACAACAGAAGCAGCCTCCTGTGAAACGTACGTAGGCGTTTCAGGGGCTTTTATATTACTACTACCGCTGAAATGTCCTATGTTTAATTTGCTGATGTATTTATACATCAATGTTTATTATCCTGGTCACAGCCGCATGATGGCCTAGCAGTGTGTGAGCTGCAGCGGTGAGAGCGCCGGGTAGACAGCAAACCGCACGAGGCTGACTTTCTCTAAGCGGCTACACATGGCCATCGTGGTGGATGCAGGTACAAATGGCCTGTTCATGGCTGCAGTACAGACACAGGGAGACACTAAATCAGTGTCAGAGAGAAGATCCCTGTACCTGTGTTTTAAGACAGTGCAACATACATGTGTGACAAAACATCTCCTATATAAATTGACCAGATCTGTCAATCTGTGACTGTAAGGCCAATGCTGAGCGGAGTCACAGCGCTGGGCGGAATCAGAGAGTCACAGATCTGCCCAAATATATATATGAGATATGTGGCTTGTGACAGATGCACTGATGGGTATAAGGCGCAGGGCCACCATCAAGGGGGTGCTCAGGGTACTTCAGTCTCCGACCTAGACAGTAACAGGCTCCATGCTGCTGTAGCATGCCTACTATGGTCGGACCTATTTCCTGCCCCTCGTCTGTGGCCACTCCCACTTCACCGAAGGCCATGCCCCCTCTCCTCTTAAACACTGGGCAGGCATCACAGAAGGATCATACATGGTGGCAGCAGGACAAGGAACACTTCCTAAGCCTGGCCCTCCCAGTCCCTTCCTGCAATGTGTCTTGGCACACCAGCAGCTCAGGTAATAAGATTAAGGAGCAAACCAATGTGTGCAGGGGGAGAGAGGGTAGGTGTCACTGTCTCTGACAACACGTGTGCAGGTCCCACAGAGTGCTGGAGCGGTGCAGTGGAATGTTGTGCCCTAGGGCACCAAGTGAGCTCTGCAGAGTACAGACAGACCAGCCTAAGAAGAAGGTAATAATTTTATGTAGGGATAAGGTAGTGGGAGGGGGGCTTACCTGTTTTGTTAGTCCCGGGCCACACAATTTCTGATGCCAGCGCAGAGAGCGGCATGTTAGCAGGATCGGCCTCTCCCTGCCCCGTGCTGGAGGAAGGATCACTGGCCTTATCCGACCAGGACGTCCTGGCCACGGGACTCAGGAGCGTGGGCTGCCCGGGGCGGCGGTGCAGGAAGCAGGCCAGGTGAGTGCTGGACTCCGGCCGCCTTCCCCCAGGGATGTCTCGGGCACCAAGCACGGTCTCTCCTCTCCATGGTGGGCCCAGGATTCAGCGGCAAGATAGCAGCATCTCAGCAGCCTGGGGGCCCGGGCAGCAGCTCCAGCCATGAAGGGGGGAGTGGACCAGCAGCAGCGACAGCAGCACTTACATAGCAGCGATCCCTGGGATCCAGAGGACGGGGCTCTCCAAGCTACCCACTCACATTGCTCTCTTAATTGCAACACTTCAGCGGTGACTGCCTTAAGGCACCACATTAACCCGCACATGCCTGCCCTGCTCTGTCTGTCATCTGTCATCACCAGGTGCATGTAAATAATTAATGTACGTGTATGTGTGTGTGTATATATATATATATATGTGTGTGTACACCCGACCTCTCCAACCCACGGCACACACGCACCCGCCCCACCCCTACCCACAGCACCAGCAGCATCCCACACCCGCCCCTCCACCACCCATAGCACCCCTGCAACCGCCCCTCCCCCACCCGCAGCACCCCCACACCCACCCTCCCACATCTGCACCTCTGGACCCCCTACACCATCCACAGCCCACCTCTGCACCCACCCCTCCACCATACACAGCACCTTAGACACCATCTGCAGCCACTACCAGTGAGTCCCTGAATCATAGGTGATCAGCGGCACAGAGAGGCACATCCACCTCACTGCACCCACCCCCTTTCCATGCCCCCACACACACACTGACCTTCTGTGAGTATAGGTGCTAACACATCACACGCCCTTTGTCCGTGCAATATTTTACCACTCACAAAATTATGATTGGAAGTAATACTCCATATAATAAATATATTGCATGCCCCAAGAGTGTGCAAGGGTTAAGGGGGTGTAGCATATTGCGACGGTGTGAAGAGCGCCCGTAGGGTGCGATGAATCACCTAGTAAATACATAATATATAGAGGTGATGCGGATATAGAAAGTACAGTGCAGTGGAGTAAAGGCTCATGCGTAAAAAGGTCCCAGATACGGACCTAACACAGGTGCCTGAATCATAACTTTTCCACTTCAATTACAGGAAGTGCTTGACGATATTGTGTGTAATAAAAACATTAAATGTGTTTTAATCTGGAAACTAAAACGCACTTCCCGAAATAATACAACTATAGGACAACATATTGTTATTTAATTAAGGACATCACCCACAAAATAACAAGATAAGACAGAAGGGATCTATTGTTTCATGTGGAGAACCATAATATTCATTACATGTAGTGTCACTGGCGGACCCGCAGGACAATAGCACTGTGAATATAGGCATAACACACATATATATATATATATATATATATATATATATATCCTCCACTGCATAGATGCACTCTCCTTTTCAACATGTAGGGTGCGTCATTAATAGTCCCATATAGCGACCTCCAATATCTCCCAAAGCAAGTGCACTCACTACGTTTTCAATTCCAAGTTTCCACAGTTTATTTTATTCAATTCAATCTGCAGGTACAGTTGTATCACTTTAGTTCCTTTGTAAACATGTCCATATAGGAGTCAATACACCACTTCCAATTTACATCAATCCACCTTTGTCGTTCCTCTAGGGATACATAGATACTCTGAATATCTCCAAATATCCATATCAATGGTGTGGCTCCATTTGTTTATGGTTTTTACATGTTATGGATTCTTATGGTACATCATATCTTTTTTCTATGTCTGTCGACTTCGGCCGCTTTGCGTGCCGTTAAAGACCCACATCTGATCTGCCGAACTCCTCGGCGTGCGGCGTGCGTTCCACCGTCCTGCGCATTCGACAGACATAGAAAAAAGATATGATGTACCATAAGAATCCATAACATGTAAAAACCATAAACAAATGGAGCCACACCATTGATATGGATATTTGGAGATATTCAGGGTATCTATGTATCCCTAGAGGAACGACAAAGGTGGATTGATGTAAATTGGAAGTGGTGTATTGACTCCTATATGGACATGTTTACAAAGGAACTAAAGTGATACAACTGTACCTGCAGATTGAATTGAATAAAATAAACTGTGGAAACTTGGAATTGAAAACGTAGTGAGTGCACTTGCTTTGGGAGATATATATATATATATATATATATGTATATTAGAAACATGGCTCACACAATCAAACACGGCCTCCCCTGCAGCACTGTCACACGGTGGTTTCCACTTCTCACACACATCTAGGCCTAATAATAGTAAAGGTGGTGGAGTTGGAATCTTACTGTCACAGTTTTTCACATACACTGTTCTACCTCAGGTTCCATCACTCGCATTCACCTCATTTGAAGTTCACTCTATCAGGATTTTCATCCCCTTCTCTCTGCGTGTTGCAGCTATCTATCACCCTCCTGGGCAACCCAAACAACAATCTCTAGAAGATTTTTCTGCCTGGCTCCCACGCTTCTTATCCTCTGATATTTCCACCATCATTATGGGCGATTTCAATATAGCTCTTGACAGTCCACAATCTGTTCATGCATCCAAACTCCTCTCTCTAACCTCCTCTCTTGGCCTAATCCAATGGTCTGACTCCTGTACTCACCAGGAGGGCCACTGCCTTGATCTTGTGTTTACCAGGCTCTGCTCAGTTTCTGAATTCACTAACACTCCTTTCCCTCTCTCTGATTACAACCTGATCACCTTCACAATCTCTTCTATTACTTTAAATTCTAGTACACTAAAACCAAGCAAGCCTCCTCTAACCCGCAGAAATACTAACAATATAAATTTTCAACAACTTTCCACCTCTCTGCAACAACTGCTCTCACCAATCTCTACATTTACTACACCTGACACTGCTGTATCACACCTGCACCAGACCCTAGAGAGTGCCCTTGATGAAGTGGCTCCAGCTACCCATCACACTCCACGTAGGCTTAGATGCCAACCATGGCACTCTAAATCAACAAGAAACCTACAAAAACTGTCACGTAAAGTAGAACGTCAGTGGCGGAAATCTCAGAATCCAAGTGACTTTCTCACATATAACACTACCTACCACTCCTATCGTCAGGCCCTGGACACTGCCAAACAAACATATTTCCAATCTCTCATCTCTTATCATGCCAACAACCCCAAGCGACTTTTTAATACATTTAAATCACTTCTTTACCCTCCCTCACCTCCCCCACTAGCTACTATCAGTGCACAAGAACTTGCTTCCTACTTTAAGGATAAGATTGATAAAATCCGAGATGAAATGGTATGCTCTAACTGAGCCAGTGACGTGCTCAATTCCCTAACTGAACCCTCTGGCACTTTCTCTTCATTTGATCCCACAAGTGAAGATGAAGTATCAACACTCTTTTCATCCTCCTACTCCACTACCTCTCCTCTTGATCCTATACCCTCACAGGTCAGCAAAACTTTGTCTCCTGTGCTTATCCCAACCTTAACTAAAATCTGTAATCTCTCTCTCTTTCTACTGGTATCTTTCCCTTTCTGTTTAAACATGCAGCCATTACTCCCATTCTAAAAAAACACAACTCTGACCCAAACACACTCTCTAACTACCATCCCATTTATCAGCTACTCAGTCCCTCCATGCTACTTGAGAGGCTTGTCTACACTCGCCTTACACACTTTCTTAACTCGCACAACTTATGGGACCCACTTCAGTCAGGCTTTCGTTACCAAAACACTCCACAGAGACGGCACTAACCAAAGTAGTGAATGATCTAGTCACTGCTAGATCAAAAGGCCATTACACACTACTTATTCTTCTAGATCTCTCTGCTGCTTTTGACACTGTTGACCACTCTCTTCTCATACAAACACTACAATCCCTAGGTCTTCAGGACACAGCCCTTTCTTGGTTCTCATCCTACCTATCTAATCGCTCTTTCAGTGTTCACTTCTCTGATTCTACCTCCTCTTCTCTAACTCTATCAGTTGGAGTACCGCAAGGCTCAGTCTTAGGTCCTCTGCTTTTCTCAATCTACACCTCCTCTCTTGGTAAACTAATCAGCTCCTTTGGATTTCAGTAACATTTGTACGCTGATGATACTCAAATCTACCTATCCTCCCCAGATTTGTCACCACCAGTATTGGCTCGTGTCACTGGATGCCTGTCTGCCATTTCATCTTGGATGTCATCTCGCCACCTCAAACTCAACATATCCAAAACCGAATTAATTATTTTCCCACCAGCTAAGAGTAGTTACCAACCTGATATCTCTATAACTGTTGACAATGCAACTATCCACCCCACCCCACAAGCTCGTTGCCTAGGTGTCACCCTTGACTCTGAACTGTCCTTTGTTCCACACATTCAATCTGTCTCTAAATCATGTTACATGCACCTTAAAAACATCCAAAATATGCCCTTATCTTACACAAGACACTGCAAAAACTCTAATCCATGCACTCATCATCTCCTGCATTGATTATTGTAATAGTCTCCTTACTGGTCTTCCCAAACATAGGCCATCACCACTTCAATCCATTTTAAATGCAGCTGCGAGGCTAATCTTCCTCGCCAGACATTCTTCATCTGCTGATCCGCTCTGTCAGTCCCTTCATTGGTTACCGGTATTCTACCGTGTCAAATATAAAATACTTTTACTTACATACAAGGCTATTAACCAAACTGCACCATCATACATCTCCTCACTCATCTCAAAATATCTCCCTACCAGACCTCTCCGCTCTGCACAAGATCTGCGTCTCTCATCCACATGTATTACCTGTTCCCACTCAAAATTATAGGACTTTACCCGGGCTTCACCAACTCTGTGGAATGCACTCCTACCAAATTTCAGACCCACACACATAACCTTCACAGCTTCCCTCTCAAGTTACATCCCCTCTGTACAGTCCACATAAACTCACATTTTGTCTTCCAACATTGCTGGGTGATCATATCATATACAACCCATTAAGAACCTAGCAACCTGGGGAACCATTATGTAAGGGTAGCATCTATCCTTGTGTATCAATGCCTATTTACCTATAGATTGTAAGCTTGCGAGCAGGGCCTTCCTACCTCTGTCTGTCTGTCTTTGCCCAGTTTTGTTCTATAATTGTTGTTCTAATTGTAAAGCGCAACGGAATATACTGCGCTATATAAGAAACTGCTAATAATAATAATAATAATAATGATAATTATATATATATATATGATTGCATGATCACTGGCTCACTGCTGATCACTATTTGGAAGGTATCATATCCATAGGATACCATAAGGACTCTGTATAGATTTCTGCATTTTTCACCTGTATTGTGACTTCTGAGGTCCTCCATGTGAGCATGAAGTTGCCGATTCCTCTTTTTTTTTATACGAATGCTTCCCTTTTGAGCTCTTCGTAATCTGAGTTACCAGATTCACGAGGCTGACTTTATGCCCTTATTTCACGCCTCATTGATGTTTGGAAGCCCACGTATGAACCTATTCGGCTAATGATCTAGGCCTATCACTCTTTTGGATAGACATTATTATCTAAGACGCACCCCTGATGAAGTCTAGTTCCTAGACGAAATGCGTTGGTTTACTGTATTTCTTGTTGATGTTATCTCCGAATATTTAATGAGGAAGAATAAGGATACAACAGAAAGGTTGCCTTCTTTCCTCCATATCCCATTGATGGATTTCAGTAGGAGAAACTACATCATAATGTACATGTAATAATGATGGATATACTTCATGTTTCTGTATAATTGTTTTAATAAATTTTTATGAAAAGTACAGTCCGTTATGTGTTTTAAAAACCTGTATAAATATTGATTGCAAATCCTGTTAAGCAATAGTCTTTGTATAAGGGTATTTGTAACCCCTGGGGCGCCATTTTTCCTCTTTTTCTATACTCTATTTTCTTTGCTCAGTTCCTCCTAACAAGGAACTCAGAGGAACCAGGCAGCCCATCCTAGAGATAGCTATACCTAATCGCCTATTTTGAAACCAATTAGCGCAGGAGGAGAGTGTTTGTGGAATATATATATATATATATATATATATATATATATATAAAATTATACAAGCATAACTCTGTCTTTATCAATACTGGGATTGATGCACATACTTTATTTGCACACTTATTAACCAGCAACAATAATGCAAGGAGTAATACAGACATTTAAAAACACTGTTTATTAAGAACAGATTAAAGAGTTATAAATGCTACAAATGTTTAAGGATATTCACAGTATCAGCCATTAGCAACATTGTATCATTATAGGACATTCTAAGCTCTGGTTTATGACAGTATTGAGTTCCTGAGGGATTAAAACAGAATTAAACTGACATAATAACAGGACCATACATACATAAATCAAAATGTATCAGTGGGGATTATAATGCCTTTATTGAGAGAGTAACATCTGGAAGAAAATATAACAGTCTCTGTTAAAAGATTCATTTTATTTTAAACACTTATTTTCTAACTTTCTATTCACTTTGCTATTTTATAGCATATTTCATAATGGCTGAATAAAAATGATTCTTTTTAAAATAAAGATGAAAATAAAGATATATATTTTTAAAGTATTAATTGTGAGGTTCTTAGTGCACCCAGACAACAGCTTCTTTTGCTGTGTTTGTATATGTACCAACATACATCTCTTCGCTTATCTCAAACTATCTCACAAGCCAGCCCCTTCGCTCTTCCAGTGGCGTGCGGTGAGGTCAGTGGCTGGTGAGGCACTGCAGCAATATTGTCCACTGAGTCTCGCTGATGACCCCTACCACCACCGAGCCAATGTCTGCTACCACCCCCAAGCCAATGCCCACTACCACCGCCGCTAATGGCCGCCGCCCCCACCAATGTCCTACAAAAGCTCCACCATCAACCATCCCGGCCCCCCTGCCGCTAATTCGCATCTCAGTCCAATGCCGGCAATGCCTGCAGCCTGCCTATCATATTCTGTTTACGGCTCCCTGGAGTTGTGGTCTAATTTGACCACACAGAAGTGGGAAGCGCAAGCAGCAGCGGCGGCCAAGAGGAGGAGAATGGGGAAGAGGAATGAGGAGGAGGGAGGGAGGGAGAAAAAGTGAGAGAGGAGTAGAAGAAGAAAGAGGGAAGAAGAAAGGAGGGAGGGAGGGAGGAGGAGGAGAAGGAGAAATAGGGAGCAAGAGGGAGGAGAGGAATAATAAAAGAAACAAAGAGAGGAGGAGATGAGGAAAAGAGAGAGCGGAAGAGAGGGAGGAGGAGAAAGGAGAGAGAGAGGGGGAGGAGGAGGAAAAGAGTCATAAAAAATATATTACATTTATTAATAAATCACAGATTAATCAATAAAAATCTGAGTATACTTAATATAAATATATAAAAAAAAATATTAGCTGTGGGGTTACCATGATCGGAGCAGCTGAGTGTATGGAAGCAGTATCTTTCTCTCTCTCTCATATTAATAACCGGGACGGTGCCAATGGAATGTGCACCTGTTGCGCAGATCCATGGCCAGGTTAGCTGCATGTGGCTCCCCGAAGCTAAAGGGTTCTATGAATTCCAACCAGCATCCATCAGGTCAGCAGCAGGGAGCTACAAGGGGACATACACAGGGTAAAGGGTGTACAGTCTGTCATACATAGGGGGTAGGTGTGTACAGGGTGTCATACAAACAGGGGTAGGGGATACAGGTTGCCATACATTGGGGAGGGGAGCATAAGGTGTAATGCACATATACACAAGGGTAGAGGGGTGCAGGGTGTCACACACAGAGAGGTAGGGATATACAGGGTATCACAAACACACGCAGGGATAGGGGAGAGGGACAGGGTGTCACGCACACACAGGGGTAGAGGGGTACAGGGTGTCACACAGAGGTAGGGAGATACTGGGTGTCACACACAGTGGTAGGTTACAGGGTGTCACACACACACACACATGGGTAGGGGGATACAGTGAGTCACACACACGCGCGTAGGGGCATACAGTGTGTCACAAACACAGGGGTAGGGGGGTAAAGGGTGTCACAAACACACTCACACAGGGGTAAAGGAGTACAGAGTGTCACACACAGGGGTAGGGGGGAACAGGGTGTCACACACACACAAGTAGGGGGGTATAGGGTTACACACACACACGGGTAGGGGGATACAGGGTGTCACACACACACGGGTAGGGGGGTACAGGGTTACACACATGGGAAGGGGGATACAGGGTGTCACACACACAGGTAGGGGGATACAGGGTGTCACACACACAGGTAGGGGGGTACAGGGTTACACACACACATGGCTAGGGGGATACAAGGTGTCACACACACAGGTAGGGGGGTACAGGGCTCCTCGGGCACTCACCGCTCTGAGCTCCAATCCACCTCAGGTGACCTGCAGGGGGAGAGGGAGGCCTGCGGAACCAGGTACAGGCCTCCAGTGGCTAATGGTGAGACTGGCGGCAGGGGGTGTCCACGCAGAACACGGAGCTATTCAAGCTATGCAGCCACATGGCGCCGGCTGAGCCAGTAATGTGCGTAGTGTGGGCCGGGCGCAGTGCCGAGTGGACACTGCTGGGAACTGTGTGCCCAAGGAGGCCAAATTCTGCTCCCCTTGAAAAAGTCCCACAAAAGAAACAGCCCTGCCTGCCACGGGGACATACAGGGACATGTCTGCTGAACCGGAAAGCTGCACACCTCACCAAGGCTACAGGAGCACAGGCGCGCAACCTCCCTCCTCTAGCAGCCGATAATAAGGACTCCTTATTACCGGCTGCTGGAGCGGGGAGGTCGCGCGATGGGGCTCCTTTGGCTTTGGTGAGGTGCGCAGCTTTCCGGTACAGCAGACATGTCCCTGTGGGGCATTTAATGTGCAGGGGATGCTGGCCCTGGAAGCAGCCTGGACTGGGTCTACTGATCTTTTAGCGGCGGCGGCTCCTCCCCTCTTCTGTACCTGTCATAGCGTCTAGGACCCTCGCTACGCTGCTGCTGTGAGCACACCCCTGTCAAAGTGGCACCTGTAGTGGTGCCGCTTATAAGGTTTTTTTTAATGGACTATTACTGCTCTATGCTTGGCCCCGCCCACCGCTTCCATCCCTTCATCACTCACAACGGGAGGCACCAAGAGCGGTGCCTCCAAGGCACATTTAAAACAGTTTTTGATAGGAAAAAAATGAATAAAATAATACAAAGGCTAAAGTATATACTTATGACACAGAATATGTGTCATAAGTATCTTCTTTGTATTATTTTAATCATTAATGACAGGGGAGGCGGTGCCTCCCCTGCCTCCCCTGACTGCACGTCCCTGCGCTCTTCACAAGATCTACATCTCTCATTCACACTCATTACTTGCTCCCATGCATGATTACAGGACTTTCTTCGGGCTGCACCCACTCTGTGGAATGCCCTACCACATATATTAAGACTCTCCTCTAGTCTTCAAACCTTCAAGCGTTCCCTGAAAACTCACCTATACAGACAAGCTTAACAAATTCCAGAAATGCTCACATAACCTTCATAGCTTTCCTATACAATTATATCCCCTCAGTACAGTCCACACATGTCCCCCACATATATAATTCATCACTCCGTCTCTCCCTTCCTCCTGACCCTGGTTCATCACTGCTGTGATGTGATATCATGCAGCCCACCAATAACCTTTGCAATCTGGTGGATAACTATGCAATAGATAGCACCTATCCTTGTGTATCAATGCTTATTTCTCCATAGATTGTAAGCTTGCCAGCAGGGCCCTCCTACCTCTATAACTGTTTTTACCCAGAGTCCAGTTGTAAAGCGCAATGGAAGTTGCTGCACTATATAAGAAACTGTTAATAAATAAATAATTAGCAGCACTGCTACTATGGGAATGATGTATAAGCGGCACTACTACTTTTGGCATTATGTATAAGGGGTGCTACTACTATGGCCATTACGTATAAGCAGCGCTACTACTAGTTCAGGACACCCAGAATGGACACTGCTGATAAACTTGGCAGATGGTGTTCTGCCCAACAAAGTATTTTTGACACTACCTTCATAGCCATTCGGCTTTGAGTGCTGCCTTGATGGTTTATGTATGCCACCGTCATGGCGTTGTCTGACCGTACCTGAACCGGTCTGTTCCGTACCAAAGGCAGGGCACGTGATAATGCATTGAACACTGCCCTCAGTTCTAGGATGTTTATTGGGAGGAGTGACTCTTCCTTGGTCCACCGACCCTGAAAATAATGTTGTTCCAACACCACTCCCCATGCCCAAAGACTGGCATCCGTCATCAGGAGGACCCAGTCAGGGACCCAGAAGGGACGGCCCCTGCTCAATTGCTGGTCCTGGAGCCACCAGGTCGGCAACAAACAAACTTCTGGAGTCAACAAGATCATTTGGGATCTGATCCGATGAGGCAGGCCATCCCATTTGGCAAGAATTAATCGTTGCAGAGGCGGGGAATGAAATTGAGCGTACTCCACCATGTAGAACTTCGACACCATCAGACCAAGTACTTGCATCGCCGAATGAATCGACACTCTGGGGTGATGGATGAAGTGTCTTATCCTGTCCTGGATTTTCAGGACCTTTTCTGGAGACAGGAACAGTCTCTGACTCTGTGTGTCCAGAAGCGCCCCATAGTGCACCAAACTCTGAGTTGGGACCAGCGAGAACTTCTTCCAATTGATCAGCCATCTGTGGGCTTGTAAGCAACTCACGGTCAGATATAGATGACCGAGGAGGACATAATGGGAACTTCCCAGAATCAAGAGAATCAGTATGGCAGGATTCTGACTCCCTGGCAACATAGGTGTGCCATCATCATGGCCATAAACTTGGTGAAGATCCGAGGAGCCATGGCCAGTCCGGACAGCAGAGCCTGGAATTAGTAGTGACTGTCGCCAATAGCAAAACTGCTGATGCGATATGGCAATAGGAATATGCAGATAATCATCCTGTATATCCTGGGATACCATGTAATCTCGCCAGCACAATAGAGCGCAATGTTTCCATGCAAAACTTGGTTACCCTCACAAATTTGTTCAGTGATTTGAGGTTGAGTATAGGCCGAAAAGAGCCATTGGGTTTCTGTACAAGAAACAGGGTTGACTAATAGCCTCTGCCACGCTGGGACTGAGGTACCAGCACAACCACTCCTGTGCTCAGTAGGGAACCTACCACCGATTGTAGAGCCTGCGCCTTCAACGGATCCGAAGGGAGTACCATTGTGCAGCACTGGTGAGGGGGGACGTCTCTTGAAGGAGACAGCGTACCCGTGAGAGACAACTTCCAGCACCCAAGCATTTGAAGTGGTCTTTAACCAGACCTGGGCGAACTGTAGAAGTCGACCTCCCACCCTGGGGTCCCCCAGGGGGGAGGCCTGCCCCATCATGCAGCAGGCTTGTGTTGTTTTGAAGTAGGCTGACAGGCTGCCCAGGACAGTCTCATCTTGGGCTTGGTGGTCCTGGGAGCACGAGACTGTCTGGGGTAAGACTGGCCCTTAGCTTTCCCTTGAGGTCAAAAGCAACGGAAAGTGGTAGTCTTCGCCTTCTGTGTAGAAGGATTAGTAGGAGGAAGAAAAGCAGTCTTCGCAGCTGCTAATTCAGACACTATTTTATTCAGGTCATCTCCAAATAAAGGGGGTCATTCTGAGTTGATCGCAGCAGCAATTTTGTTAGCAATTGGGCAAAACCATGTGCACTGCAGGGGGGGCAGATATACCATTTGCAGAGAGAGTTAGATTTGGGTGGGTTATTTTGTTTCTGTGCAGGGTAAATACTGGCTGCTTTATTTTTACACTGCAATTTAGATTTCAGTTTGAACACACCCCACCCAAATCTAACTCTCTCTGCACATGTTATATCTGCCTCCCTTGCAGTGCACATGGTTTTGCCCAACTGCTAAAAAAAATTCCTGCTGCGATCAACTTGGAATTACCCCCAAAATGTCCCCGGTGAAGGGAAGTACCAAATCCACTTTCCTCGACCTTAACCACAGTATACGTCAAGCCAGGGTAGACGTGAATGACGCTTTGGCTGCCAATACTCCCACCTCAGAGGACGCCTCCTAAATGTAATAGGTGGCAGTGCATATGTGAGACAGGTATTGTCTGGCTTTGTCAGAAATATCATTGGGCAGCTCATCCTCTAATGCCTGAACCCACACCTCAATACTATTTGCGGCCCAAGAGGCAGCTATGGTGGGCCTACCTATGAATGGCTCCTGCGAGGGAATAGATAGGGAGCTCAGTTTAGAGTGGTGTCTGCAGGCAGCAGGTCACCTAACAGGCAGGCTGCACTGGGCAACCCTGAAAAAGCTAACAGAAGACTTCAAGAGCCGCAGCACTGTTATGTCAGGGTGACATTCAGTGCTGCATCTCTGTCACCTCCCAAGCGGCGTTGCATACTCCCATGGCTCAGATCCCGGGTACTTGCGGTGTAGACGCTCCGGCTTAGGCACACGGTCGCAGATGATCTCCTGGTTTGCGTGGCTGCTACGAAAGGAGGAGGTAAGAGGGTCCCCCAGGTGGGCCCTGCCACTAAATTGCGTTCCTGGTCGCAGTCTGGGGAGACAGACTGCGGCATGCACACTGTCACCGAGCAGGGACCCCACTATATCCGCCAGGTCATAGGAGTACAGGTCGGGCGTACTAGCGCCCCAATTGGTAAGGGTCCATATTACCGGCAGTGAGAACCAGCATAGGGGAGCTTGCGCTTAACCTGTAGCCCCTCCCCCCGGCCCAGGGCACCATCTCCTCACAGATTTCCCACCCTGGAGCTGCCTCACAATCTCCCTCAATTCCTGATAGAGACGCTGGGCGCCATCTTCTAAGCATAGCTGCTACTGGTCTCTGGCACCTATCCCGGCTACGGGAGTGCACAGAGACACTCATATTAAAGTGCATCTAGGACGTGCGCGCGTCCCAGACGCAGCAATAAGCACACCTAGGCGTGTGAGCCCAGGCACAGAAGGAGCCACGATTGGTGTGACTCCATTGGTAGTAAGAGTTACAAAGTTCAACTTACCTCTGATTTAAGACTCTCCACCCCAAATTGATCAAATTAAACTTGAATGTGTTCTCTAAAAATAATGAATAGACGATTCTATTAAATTAGCTACAGTATGTGTCGCTCAGGTATATTTGAATGCTATAGGTGCATTAGTTGAAGTGAACCTTTCATGAAAATTCAGAACCTCTTAGAATAGTGAATGATCAGCGACAGAACAAACTGTATCTAGGAATCAGGCAGAAATGTGCTGCTTAGCAAAATCTTAGAAAGGGATTCAGTTAAAATACCGACTGTCAGGATCCAATTGTTCAGGATACCGACGCTGAAATCCCAACAGCTGACAATGCCGGCAGCCGAAATCCCAGCGCACCAGGGCTAGTCCCACTCGTGGATGTCCATGACACCTATGTTTCTCTCTAAGGCTTAGTACATACACCCCAAAGTCCCGTCCACACCCTGGCTCGTCCACACAGTAGCCGGAAGCAGGCTGGCAGATGCAGCAGTGTATACTGTACATCTCAGCATCATGACGTCTGTCACAGAATACACAAGAAAAAGATAAAGAACATTATTAAAAAACCATTGATCACTATTAAAAGACCACATATGCTTTAGAATATAAGCGAACCATCATGTAATTGGTTAGAAGTTGAACACAAATGTATTTTTCCTTACACACACTGCGAAATATGTACATTATATCATAAACACCACACAAAACCTTCTAAGTTTCCTAATAGTATGGAAATATAAAAGGAATAATGAACTGTCAAATAATATATCTACTTTATTTGATCAAATGCGGAAAAACATATGGGAGAAAGGAAGAAAACGATATAGATGTATATAGAATGAGACAGAGAGCCATAGTATCTATAGTCCCAAAGTACTTTGATCATTTTGAGTTATATAAAGATTAAAGTGGTGCCCTATTGATGTGTAATCTCTGTATACAGCAGCATCACACACTATAAAGTTGTTGAGGTTGTTTTTATTGAAATTTACATAATATAATGTCTCAATGTACACTGAAATAAAGCATAGAACAAATTAGTAATTGCAGAAAAATAAATCATAGATTAATACTGTTTCAAGAATTTGTATCTTATAATGTGTGACTAATCAAAGTAGCCACCTTCTGCAGGTATGACCAGCGAAAACACTTGTGGCAGTCCTTCCACAATGGAAATCAAATACTATTCCAAACAGTATCCAGATGATAAGTCGACATGGCTTAGGTCAACAGTCAATAGGTAGACCACAACTATTGGTCGACATTGACATGATCGACACAGGAAAAAGATCAACACGTTAAAATGGGCGACATGGTACAGGTGGATACATGAAAAGGTCAACATGACGGTCTTAAATAAAATAAAATAAATTGTAACATTTTCATAGTTTACCATCCACGTGGACTACGATTGTGAATAGTAACATGCTCTCAGCATGGGGAGCGAAGCGAGCCGTGCAAGGGAACGCGGTGCACTAATTGGGGTTCCTGATCATCTTATGCAAAAAACTACACCAATAAAGTTTAGAAATGCTATGTCAACCTTTTCATGTGTCGACATGCCCCGCGTCGGCCATGTTAACTTGTCAACCTTTTTTCCTGTGTTGACCATGTCAATGTCGACCAATAGTGATCGACCTACTGACTACTGATCTAATCCAAGTCGACCCATTGATCCATAACCATTCCAAACACTGTTGCAGAAGTTTCCACAAATATGCTTTCACTTTGTCCTTTCTGCCCAGTTCATCCAAAACCAACATGATGGGATTAAAGGGGTCATTCCAACCCGATCGCATGCTGCACTTCTTCACAGCCGTGCGTTTTGGTCAGAAATGCGCATACGTGGCGGCCGCATTGCACATGCGCGTCGTAGCCCTGCGACAGCCGTCGTTGGGCAGCGACGCCACTAACAAAGAAAGCGATCACATCGGCGACCACAAGAAGATTGACAGCAGGAAGGCATTCCGGGGCATCGGATGTCTGATGTCAATTCCGGGACCTGCATCGCTGGATCAATCGCACAGGGTAAGTAACTCTGACCCTGGTCTACTTCTACACAAAACTTTTTTTGCATAGCAGGGCTGCAAAAGTGTTCACAGCCTTGCTATGCAAAAAAGCCCTCCCCCATAGGTGGCGTCGAGTTGATCGCTCTCGCAGCAAAAAGTTGCTACGTGCGATCAACTCGGTATGACCCCCTAAGTGTGGAGATTGTGTTTGTCATCCTATGATTAGAAGTCTACTGCCTTGTTGTTTTCCTCAGACATAATTCGAAATATGGGGCTGATGCTAGACTTCCTTCCCTAATCCCAAATGTAATGAGAGGTGCAACCATGCTGAGACTGTAGTTCCACACAGAAAGAAGAGGAATTGCAGGTGCTTACCCTGGTATCCGATCTCTAGATCTACACTAAAAAAAGGTCTACAGTCAATTGGTCAACCACTAATGGTTGATATACATTACGTCGACAGGGTGAAAAGGTCAACATGTAAATGTAGACAGTATAAAAGGTCAACAGGTTCAAAAGGTCGATATGGTCAAAAGGCCTACATGGCAATGGTCAACATACATATGGTCGACACAAGTTTTATATATTTAAAAAAATAATATTTTTTTTTTATATTTTTACCATCCACATGGACTACGATTGGAAATGAAAACCTGTGCCCGGTACATCAGCAATGAAGCGAGGCACCTTGCCCAAAGCATGGCGAATGAAGCAAGCCATATGAGGGGACGCGGTACACTTATAGGGCTTGTTTGTGGCAGAAAAGTAACAAAACACCCCCCAAAAAAATTGTGTCTACCATTTCCATGTTGACCTCTTAATCCTGTCAACATTTTCTACTGTCTCCTATTCCATGTCGACCTTTTGACCTTTTTAGTGTAGATCTAATTATCCACACCCCTCACCCTAGAGCTATTTCAGATGTGGTTGGATTTGCTATCACTGCTGCTTCCATGCGTCACTGCTACGGCGGTGTTATATGTGTAAGTGTCACGGCTACAGGGGTGTTATATGTGTAAGTGTCATTGCTACAGGGGTGTTATATGTGTAAGCGTCACTGCTACAGGGTGCATTGTGTGTGTAAGCGTCACTGCTACAGGGGCATTATATGTGTAAGCGTCACTGATACAGGGGGTGTTATATGTGTAAGTGTCACTGCTACAGGTGCGTTATATGTGTAAGCATCACTGCTACAGAGGGCGTTATGTGTGTAAGAGTCACTGCTACAGGGGGTGTTGTGTGTGTAAGCGTCACTGCTACACGGGGCGTTGTGTGTAAGTGTCACTGCTACAGGAGGCATTGTGTGTGTAAGCGTCACTGCTACAGAGGGTGTTGTGTGTGTAAGAGTCACTGATACAGAGGGTTATATGTGTGTGTAAGCATCACTGCTACAGGGGGCGTTATACGTGTAAGCGTCACTGCTACAGGGTGCATTGTGTGTAAGCATCACTGCTACAGAGGGCATTGTGTGTATAAGCGACACTGCTACAGGAGGCGTTGTCTGTATAAGCGGTGTCACTACTGGGAGCATAATGTATAAGCAGTGAAACTACTGAGGGCATTACTTATAAGAGGCGTTACAACTGGGTGCATTATGTGTATAAGCGGCGCCACTACTGGGTGCATTATGTGTATAAGTGGCAGGGCGCAAATTTATAGTTTGCAGGGGAACACCGAACACCCTAGCACCGACCCTGGTTACATGGTATGTTATAACTCAATAGTTTGTAATATACTAAATATTACAGGGCCACTTTTAGTTTTCAATCCACCCCTGGTCTCAGGCACAACTGCAGCAAGGGAGGCCACAATTGCGTACAATCAGGCCCTATGAGGAGGGATCCCACCCCACTCAACAGACCCCACTCCCTCATCAGACCGTACCCCCATTAGGGCTGCTTCCATAAATTTCCCGGCCTGGTTTACCATCCCAATCCACCCCTGGTCAGCTTATACATTAGTAGTGAGTATTTCCAAATGTGTGCATGCTGTGTGTGTTGCAGGAATTTTTATTGAACGAATGAATACAATAGTATGCAAACACATAAAGTAGTTTGCCATGGGTTACGATCGCCACTAAACTGCTTTCATCCTGCTCCAATCTGGTAGGCAGGCTAGGGCACTTTCCCTTCATATTGTGACCTGCATTCATTATAAGCTCATTGTAAGGTGAACAATTATATTTTATGAATCTGGGTAATTCTGAAATGTGAATATAAATTTAGTGGGGTAAATTTACTAAGCTCCCGATTTTGACCGAGATGCCGTTTTTTCATCAAAGTGTCATCTCGGTAATTTACTAAGCAATAATCACGGCAGTGATGAGGGCATTCGTAATTTTTTGCAAGTCCAAGAAAAAAATTACGAATGAATACACCATCGGTCAAAACGCGGCTGTTTAAGTATGAATCTCGGTAATTTACTAAGATGTGCAAAGCAAAAAAAAAAACAAACACTGCCGTGAAAAATTACAACTCGTAAAAAAGTGCTAAAAAAAAACAGACCTGCTTTTTTTTTCAGTGATTGGATAGGCATGCAGGGATCCATGAGATCCGTGCATGTATATCAGTGGGAAGGGGTGGGAAAGTTGTTATTTTATTAAAAAAAATTGCGTGGGGTCCCCCCTCCTAAGCATAACCAGCCTCGGGCTCTTTGAGCCGATCCTGGTTGCAGAAATATGGGGAAAAAATTGACAGGGGTTCCCCCATATTTAAGCAACCAGCATCGGGCTCTGCGCCTGGTCCTGGTTCCAAAAATACGGGGGACAAAAAGAGTAGGGGTCCCCCGTATTTTTAAAACCAGCACCGGGCTCCACTAGCTGGACAGATAATGCCACAGCCGGGGGTCACTTTGATATAGTGCCCTGCGGCCGTGGCATCAAAAATCCAACTAGTCACCCCTGGCCGGGGTACCCTGGGGGAGTGGGGACCCCTTCAATCAAGGGGTCCCCCCCCACGCCACCCAAGGGCCAGGGGTGAAGCCCGAGGCTGTCCCCCCCCATCCAATGGGCTGCGGATGGGGAGGCTGATAGCCTTTTGTGATAATGAAAAGATATTGTTTTTAGTAGCAGTACTACTAGGCCCAGCAAGCCTCCCCCGCATGCTGGTACTTGGAGAACCACAAGTACCAGCATGCGACGGAAAAACGGGCCCGCTGGTACCTGTAGTACTACTACTAAAAAAATACCCAAAAAAAGACAAGACACACACACCGTGAAAGTAAAGATTTATTACATACATGTACACAAACATACATACATACTTACCTTATGTTCACACGCAGGTCGGTCCTCTTCTCCAGTAGAATCCAAGGGGTACCTGTTGAATAAATTATACTCACCAGATCGCGGGTCCCAGGGTCCTCGGGGCATCCATTTGTAATCCACGTACTTGCATAAAATAAGAAAACGGAAAGCCGAGCCACGAACTGAAAGGGGCCCCATGTTTTCACATGGGACTCCTTTCCCCGAATGCCAGAAACCCACTCTGACTGATGTCTAAGTGGGTTTCTTCAGCCAATCAGGGAGTGCCACGTTGTAGCACTCTCCTGATCGACTGTGTGCTCCTGTACTGTATGACAGGCGGCACACGGCAGTGTTACAATGTAGCGCCTATGCGCTCCATTGTAACCAATGGTGGGAACTTTCTGCTCAGCGGTGACGTCACTTTAGGTCAACCGCAGGGCAGAAAGTTCCCACCATTGGTTACAATGGAGCGCATAGGCGCTACATTGTAACACTGCCGTGTGCCGCCTGTCATACAGTACAGGAGCACACAGTCGATCAGGAGAGTGCTACAACGTGGCACTCCCTGATTGGCTGAAGAAACCCACTTAGACATCAGTCAGAGTGGGTTTCTGGCATTCGGGGAAAGGAGTCCCATGTGAAAACATGGGGCCCCTTTCAGTTCGTGGCTCGGCTTTCCGTTTTCTTATTTTATGCAAGTACGTGGATTACAAATGGATGCCCCGAGGACCCTGGGACCCGCGATCTGGTGAGTATAATTTATTCAACAGGTACCCCTTGGATTCTACTGGAGAAGAGGACCGACCTGCGTGTGAACATAAGGAAAGTATGTATGTATGTTTGTGTGCATGTATGTAATAAATCTTTACTTTCACGGTGTGTGTGTCTTGTCTTTTTTTGGGTATTTTTTTAGTAGTAGTACTACAGGTACCAGCGGGCCCGTTTTTCCGTTGCATGCTGGTACTTGTGGTTCTCCAAGTACCAGCATGCGGGGGAGGCTTGCTGGGCCTTGTAGTACTGCTACTAAAAACAATATCTTTTCATTATCACAAAAGGCTATCAGCCTCCCCATCCGCAGCCCATTGGATGGGGGGGGGACAGCCTCGGGCTTCACCCCTGGCCCTTGGGTGGCTGGGGGGGGGGACCCCTTGATTGAAGGGGTCCCCACTCCCCCAGGGTACCCCGGCCAGGGGTGACTAGTTGGATTTTTGATGCCACGGCCGCAGGGCACTATATCAAAGTGACCCCCGGCTGTGGCATTATCTGTCCAGCTAGTGGAGCCCGGTGCTGGTTTTAAAAAATACGGGGGACCCCTACTCTTTTTGTCCCCCGTATTTTTGGAACCAGGACCAGGCGCAGAGCCCGATGCTGGTTACTTAAATATGGGGGAACCCCTGTCATTTTTTTCCCCATATTTCTGCAACCAGGATCGGCTCAAAGAGCCCGAGGCTGGTTATGCTTAGGAGGGGGGACCCCACGCAATTTTTTTATGGATTTTACAGTGTTTAATTAAAAAAAAAAAAAAAAATGAACCCCAGCACGGATCACACAGATCCGGCCGAGATTCATTGTAAAAAAGTCGGCAGTGTTTTGCTAATCACTGCCGTAAAAAGAAAAAACAAAAAAACACGAATGACATCGACATCGGAACAAAAGAAAAACCCGAATACGGCAGCTTAGTAAATCCGTCGTAACAAATTCAAAAAGTTGCAGTTTTGCACTTTCGATGTCATTCGTGATTGAACTTTGACCTGAAACGGGAAAATACGAATGTTAGTAAATTGACCCCAGTGTGTAAGGAATTACACAAGATTTCCTCATCTTTCTTTTTTTGGTGGGATTGGAGTTCTAATAAAAACCCAGATGTATCAAAAGCAAATTCTTGACGGAAATTGCTACAGGTTTTCTGAAAGCTCCATTCTAGTCAGCACAATACAATTGGGGTGTCCCAAGGTGACTGGACCTATTTCCGTGATGGTGGCAGCTCACTAAAATTTATTAAATGTGACTAAAACACCTAAGTGTTTTTTCCCCAGTAATTATCTTTATAAATATTTATGATTATTTTAACATGAAATTTATGTTGTGTTGATTGGGAAGCATGTTGAAAAAAAGATTGAGAACTACAGATGGAGCTGCGCTCATCTGAGGCGGCCCCATCACAGGCGTGCACTCCCGGTGTGAATAGGTGATCCATCCGCCTAGTCACGCCGGGAGTGCACAGAAACGCTCCCATTCTCCAAATCTGAATCAGGCCCATAGTAACCACTGATGGTTATACTGCACTGGATTTGATGTCTGCCAACCATTCCATGCAGGGTTTTGATGCCCATCCTTAGTATGGCACTTGCACTGATAGCTACATCCTCCATCATGATGCAATTATTATGTCATCTGCTGAGCCCTGACTGACTCTCAATCAGAACTTATTGGGCAGTGCCCCCCTCCTCTGACCCTGCCTCCATTCATTGCC
Source organism: Pseudophryne corroboree (assembly GCF_028390025.1). Classification (NCBI taxonomy): domain Eukaryota; kingdom Metazoa; phylum Chordata; class Amphibia; order Anura; family Myobatrachidae; genus Pseudophryne; species Pseudophryne corroboree. The sequence continues at coordinate 127,638,467 of NC_086449.1, read as the reverse complement.
CACTATGCCCCTTCTCCTCACATAATTCCCAACTCCCTACAGGGCCAGTCTGATCGTGAATGATGCTATACAAAAACCCTGCATGATGAACAAAAGATTTCAAATTCTGATAAATCAGCCCATTAGGCCTTCTTCTAGTCTTTAGTCTATTGGCAGTTCTTCATGGCCCAGACAGGCCTCTTTTTCTTATTTTTGAGATTTTAGCAATGGCTTTCTTACTGCCACTTGACCTGTCAAACCTGCATCAAAGTCTTCTCTTTACATGTGATCACCTTTTTACATCAGCCAGTAGCCTGTGCTTGAAGCTTTATCCTGTTTCCTCAAATTTCCAAATGTCTTTTCATGGTAACTATAGAAAACTAATCAATAACACCTTTCCTTTCTTTGCAATTTCGTTGAAGAAAAGGCCTACATTTGAAGGGTTATAATGGTCTGTCTTTCTTCTTTTTTAATTGCTTTTTTCTAATGTAATCCTGTTTTTACTAATAAAGAGCTAACACCAATTCACTTTTCTATTTTCACAATTTACAGTGCCTCCTCCCACGCCATTATATGAGGTTAATGTATACTTAGAGTTGCTTGGAAAAACCAGTTTGAACTTGTTCACTCAGGTTGTTACGAACTTCTCCCAAGAAATATATACCCCAGCTACTGGCCACCTAAACGGGATACGGTCATTAGGTAGACCACACTTAGGTCGACCACTATTGGTCGACATGCATTAGGTCAACATGGTCACTAGGTCGACATGTACTAGGTCAACATGGCAAAAGGTCGACATGCGTTTTTCACTTATTTATTTATTTATTTGGAACTTTTTCATACTTTACGATCCACGTGGACTACGATTGGGAATAGTAACCTGTGCCAAATGCAGCAGTAGCGGAGCGAGGCACCTTGCCCGAAGCATGGCAAGCGAGCCATGCGAGGGGACACGGTGCACTATTTGGGGTTCCCCATCACTTTATGAAGAAAACGACACCAAAAAAAGTTTAAAAAAAATGCATGTCGACCTTTTTCAAGGTCGACCTAGTGACCATGTTGACCTGATGCATGTCGACCAATAGTGGTCGACATAATGACTGTCAACCTAAGTGTGGTCGACCTAATGACCCATACCCACATAAACACATACACTTGGATTGAGGAATAACAAGGTAAGTATATCTTAGTATACCGCAGCCTTCAAAAGTGGGTATGAACCAAATCTCCTTAGTGATAGCAATACAACATTTGCAAATAACTATATACTTCCAGATATGATCTTTCTGTGTAATTGGAGATTTACAAACATTTTTTATATTCCTTATGGATGTATATATGTTAGAGATGAGCGGGTTCGGTTCGTCAAGATCCGAACCCCTCCAAACTTCACCTATTTTACACGGGTCCGAGGCAGCCTCGGATGTTCCCGCCTTGCTTGGTTAACCCGAACGCGGCCGAACGTCATCATCCCGCTGTCGGATTCTCGCGAGATTCGTATTCTATATAAAGAGCCGCGCGTCGCCGCCATTTTCCAATCGTGCATTGGAGATTGAACGGAGAGGACGTGGCTGCGTTCTCTCCCTGAAAAGCTCCGTAATCTGTGCTCAGTGTGCTGCAAATATCTGTGCTCAGTGTGCTGCAAATATCTGTGCTCAGTGTGCTGCATTGTGGGGACCACCAGTATATAATTATACTTATAGTAGTACAGTACAGTAGGCCATTGCTGTATCTTGCAGCTCTGTGTCACTGCAAGTATCCATTCCATATCTGTGCTCAGTGTGCTGCATTGTGGGGACTGGGGACCACCAGTATTATAGTAGTACAGTACAGTAGGCCATTGCTGTGTATCTTGCAGCTCTGTGTCAAGTATACTATCTCTGTGCTGCATTATTGTGAGCAGTATATAGTAGGACAGTGCAGCATTTTGGTGACCAGCAGTATACATATATAGTACAGTACAGTAGGCCATTGCTGTGTATCTTGCAGCTCTGTGTCAAGTATACTATCTCTGTGCTGTATTATTGTGACCAGTATATAGTAGGACAGTGCAGCATTTTGGTGACCAGCAGTATACATATATAGTACAGTACAGTAGGCCATTGCTGTGTACTCTTGCAGCTCTGTGTCAAGTATACTATCTCTGTGCTGCATTATTGTGAGCAGTATATAGTAGGACAGTGCAGCTTTTTGGTGACCAGCAGTATACACATATAGTACAGTACAGTAGGCCATTGATGTGCATCTTGCAGCTCTGTGTCAAGTATACTATCTCTGTGCTGCATTATTGTGAGCAGTATATAGTAGGACAGTGCAGCATTTTGGTGACCAGCAGTATACATATATAGTACAGTACAGTAGGCCATTGCTGTGTATCTTGCAGCTCTGTATCAAGTATACTATCTCTGTGCTGCATTATTGTGACCAGTATGTATACTGTACTGTGCGACGTGTGTTATACACCTGGTGATTTTATACATCTTGTAATATGTACTGAGCGATGTGTGAGATACACCTGGGGATTATACACCCTATATTAATATTATTATTATTATTATTATTATTATTATTATTATTATCCTTTATTTATATGGCGCCACAAGGGTTCCGCAGCGCCCAATTACAGAGTACATAAATAATCAAACAGGAAAACAGCAACTTACAGTTGACAGTATAGGACAAGTACAGGGTAAATAAACATAGTTACATGAGCAGATGACACTGGAATAAGTATCAGGTGGCAGAAGACTGCTGGATGTGGTACAGTTGAAGATTATTAAAGTAAGACAAAGGATAAGCACATGAGGGAAGAGGGCCCTGCTCGTAAGAGCTTACAATTTGAAGTGAATAATTTTATTAGGTATATGAAATAGGATTGTATGTGTTGTTAATGTTCATTTCTGAATACACATATGCATAATGTGAACATTTAGCCTTCATGCCGTTTTTGTTGTAGGGTATAGGACTGTATGTGTTGTTTATGTTTATTTTTGAATATACATATGCATTATGTGGACACTTAGCCTTTATGCCGTTTTTGTTGTAGAAAATGGGATATGAGGCATTGATACCAAGGATGTTGGACTTTAAATATTCAAACCATCGGTTATGATGAATGACAGGAAATGGGGCATTTCTCCTAAGGAATGACGGACGGAAGTGTGTCAGCGGCCATCTTGGAAGAGGCATTACAGCGGAGGGTGTATACAGACGGACCGCACGTCAGTTCCGGAGGAGATATGTATAGATGGACTCTTTGACATTCGTTCCGCAGCGGGAAATGACAACGTCACGTAAACCACAGGAGGACTCTCAGCGAGCGGGTGACGTCACTTCCGTATTGGGAACACGGAAGACACTCGCGCCCGTGACTATGTGTATTAGATAATATGTCTTGCCTACTCTGTGTATGGTTAATGCCTATACAGATTCTGTTGGAGATTTCCCCAAACAACACACCTGTTATCTATGTTTAATTAGGGTAGTATATAAGGAATGAATATGCTGGCATCTCCCACACCTTGACAAAGACCCTGGTACGGGTCGAAACGCGTTGGTGGGGAGGCCTGCACTCGAAGGATTTACCCGTGGGAGACTTGGAGGAGATCAGATTAACGGGGCCCCGTTTTTTCTGTAAAACATCAATTTCTACCTTAGCCTTCCTGGGTATGAATACCACTGCTTTTATTTTGATGTCTGTTTGTTATTAAAAGAATCTTTTATACTTCAACATCTTCTCCGCTATATCTTCTTTTGGAGAAAAAGTGCGTGGCTGTATATAAGGAGTGGATAAGAAAGACCCACCTTACATGCATATGATATATCTACCATTGTGAGTGATTTACTTAGGGGGCAACCCCGATATTTTTCTATTTGGTGACGGAGTGACCATCCACAGGAGGTTCTGTTCCTATATGCACGTAACTTTCACACTTGTGTAAGTGTTCTTTGGAAGGGGGGATTTCCCTTGACACACTGAAACTGTCCTATGGGAATTCTTAATGAGTGGTTTATTAACACCATTTTTTTATATATGATATTTGCTTCACACTTGTGTAAGTGTTTTGGAAGGGGGATCTCCTCGATATTACTATATCTCCTTAAGGGAAGTAGTAGAGAGTGATCTCCAATATTATCTGGAAGTAATACACAAGGATCTTGGTGTATGTTTGTTTTTCTTTTCCATGTATGAGAATATCCTGTGGAAAATTGGAAGAAAAAATCTCCAGATGCATCCCACTTAAGAAATTAAGGGAAGTGTATATCCATTTGTGAGCGCTTGAGCTCAATATTTGTTTTTTGTTTTTTGAATAATTCCTGTGATTTTGTCATTTTCTTCCAGTGATTTGGACTAATAATACCATTGATTAGAACGAATAATTCCAGTGATTTTGTCATTTTCTTCCAGTGATTTGGACCAATAATACCATTGATTAGAACGAATAATTCCTGTGATTTTGTCATTTTCTTCCAGTGATTTGGACCAATAATACCATTGATTAGAAGTAGAACGAATAATTCCTGTGATATTGAGGTGTTTGTGTCGCTTAGGTTAGCCGTCCAGCGACCACAGTGCACCTCTTTTTCTCTTTTATTTGCATCATGTGCTGTTTGGGGCCAATTTTTTTAAGTGCCATCCTGTCTGACACTGCAGTGCCATTCCTAGATGGGCCAGGTGTTTGTGCCGGCAACTTGGGTCGCTTAGTTTAGCCATCCAGCGACCTTGGTGCACCTCTTTTTTTCTTTGCATCATGTGCTGTTTTGGGACTATTTTTTTAAGTGCCACCCTGTCTGACACTGCAGTGCCACTCCTAGATGGGCCAGGTGTATGTGCCGGCCACTTGGGTCGCTTAGCTTAGTCATCCAGCGACTTTGGTGCAAATTTTAGTACTAAAAATAATATTGTGAGGTGTGAGGTGTTCAGAATAGACTGGAAATGAGTGGAAATTATGGTTATTGAGGTTAATAATACTATGGGATCAAAATTACCCCAAAATTCTATGATTTAAGCTGTTTTTGAGGGGTTTTTGAAAAAAAAAACACCCGAATCCAAAACACACCCGAATCCGTCAAAATATTTTCAGGGAGGTTTTGCCAAAACGTGTCCGAATCCAAAATACGGCCGCGGAACCAAATCCAAAAACAAAACACAAAACCCGAAAAATTTCCGGTGCACATCTCTAATATATGTATGTATATTGTAACATGGTACTGTAAATAAGGACTCACAGGCAGGATTTCCGGTTACAACCACAGTGTCTTTACTGGCATCAGACACTTGTAGCACAGCATACACAGACAGGGGTCTGGTCACTCTGATACATACAGAAAAATGAAACATAAAAGGTCCTAGCACTTTCTGTGCTCAAAAGGTCTGCTGCAGTGGCTTGCAGCTACACAGGCCATGCTCTCCTGGCACGGCCAATGTCCACAACCCTGCTTACTGGCCTCTAACAGGCATCTGCGCCATGCATTGTGGGTAAATGGGATTTTTAAACCCCTCTCCTGCACCTGACTTCCTGCTGTCTCTGGGTGAGCTGGAAAACCTGGACCTCTGTTTCTCCAGCTACAGCTGTGCAATTTAGAAAGCTTCCACTAAAGGTGCAGAATGTGCAGGCCTTGTTTTCTTCTCCCTTGGAGGGAGCTGCTTCCACCAAAACGTGGACAATTGTGGTGAGACGCAAGCCCTTTCACCACATATCCCCCTCTTTCACTTTTCCATGCTTGACATTTTCTTCTGTGTTGACCGACACCATTCAGTCTTCCTAAATTTGCTGGGAAAGATGTCCTTATATCTGGTTCGGTTACTGGACTGATGCTTCATGACCACATTTCCAGGCATCTCTTCCTCCTTCTTGACGAATGTGGTGCATCCTGGCAAAGGAACAAAAGGTAGTTTCTCGCAGACGCCAGATTGTACTCTTGTCCGCCACTCCGTGGATAACGTTTCCCTCAAAGGGACAGTGCAACATCCAAGTTGTCTAGCAAAGAGTACAGGAACTTGACTTTCCCTCACTTCTTGTTTGACAGCTTCATGCCGTACCTCAGGAATGTGATATGGAGGTTGTTTGACAGCTTATTTCCATTGTCCCACTGACCATGTATCTACCAACGGAACATTCGAAGGTCCAGGCAACCCAGAAAAATACGTAGAGGTTCTCTCTCCAAAGTAGTCTGGGCGTGTTATTCTGTTCTTCTCCCTTTTGCGAGGTAGGGTCTTGGAGACTTTACCTTAGTTTTGTCTCTGTGGTACCTTTAAGAGCTCACAAAACCCTGGGAAATTGCATCACAATATGAGAGAATAGGGGAGCTTTGGACAAACTGTGGCAACCACCTCACAAGTGTGCCCCTTTATGGTGAGGTTCACTCACATTCGGGAGAAGTTTTCCGTGAACCCATGAATGCAGAGCACTTCAACTAACTATGGTACCTTTTCCACTGGCCTGGGCAGGACAGCCTCTGAGATCAGGGTCAGCTCACTCCATGAGTCTATAATAGCTGTGAGTTCTCGGCCATTTAGCAACACTCCATAGGCTCTGTTTTTCTGGGACAGTCCTGTCTTATATGACTTGGCTCTCCACGTTCATAACAAATGACCCTGGCATCTCCAGCAGTGTTTTTTAGTGGAGGGGTAAAAGCATACTTGCCTACCTAACCCTCTCCATGAGGGAGAAAATTCTCTGTTCCTGGACTTTCCTGGTAAGGTATGATTGCCATCACCTGTGGTGAGCTAGTTAATTGATAATAAAGGTGTTTCACCACCGGTGATGGCAATCATACATTACCAGGAAAGTCCAGGAACAAAGCATTTTCACCCTCATGGAGAGGGTCAGGTAGGCAAGTATGGGTAAGAGACGGGGACACAGGCCACTGGGGTGCCATTTTAGCTGTTCGCCCATTCCCTGGTGTCTTTTATGACATCTTCGTCATATTTCCTGAGGTCTCATACCGCTCCAATACTATAGTTAATATGTCTAAATTATGAGGATCAGCATGTATGACCCAACAGTGCTTATTCCGCCATAGTGTTCTTATACACTGGTCAATTACCACTGTCTCCACAATCTGAGTGGCAGTACGGTCTTCTGGCTGAAGCCAACTCTGCCCCTGTCTGGAGAGTTCTGCCATCTGCTTCCGAATTGGGACCCCTGGTAATAGAGTCAATGCTTGGAAGCGCTGCGCTTTACCAGAAGGAGGTAAACCTGACCAGGCTAGAATAGTATGTTTTAACCAAGTCATTCTGTATAGCTCTGCATCAGCAGAAGATAGCACAGCATAGGCTTTCTGAACCTCACCAGTAAGATAGAGGGTAAACTTATCAGCTCAAGTTTCAACTGGCCATTTTAAACGCTGTGCCACCCTTTCAACCTTTCAAATATTAATAAATATGCCTCTGCATCGTCTGACGCAGACATTTTCTTCAGATGCCCTGCAGTATTTGTTGTGCCCATTGTTTGGGTCATTAATTGGAACATCTGCTCCTCTGTCTTTTGAAGGGAGGCTAGCAGATTTAGTACACTATGGAGAATTTAGTACTCTATGGAGAAGTTCCTCCATGTTTTTAGCAGATAGAGTATACACAAACTTTGGTGTTTTTGTTTTTTTTTAAATAAGAAGCCAGTTTGCACAAACAGGTTTTTAGTACTGCACACAAAAACAAAACACTTTTTCTCTTTCCAGCAATGCATGGGTTAAACAGAACATACAAAAAAAAAATGTGTTGTTCCCTTTCAGCAGTGCTTAATTAGACCTCAATGTGTGTGCCCTGCTCTGTTCAGGTGCACCTAATCACTTAACAGCAGCCAAACCTGTCTTTTGAATAGCAGACATTGGGGGAGATTCAAATGTTTGAAAAGTCAGTTGGGTGTCTGTTTTTTCCTGTCTATTAGACCACCCAGCTGACTTTTCAAACATTTGAATCTCCGCCATTATGTGTACTTGTGAAAAAAATAAAATATCAACTGTTTAAACTTCACAGTGGTAACTTATCATAATGCAACTCAGATTTAATAGAACTACAGTTATTTTGGTCCGCAAACCAATACTCACGTAACCAGTATTTTTTATGCCTTTATGCTCTGGCCACACTGGAGGCGCCTGGCTTTTGCGCTGTGACTCAGTAGTGCAAATTTTTCCCAGAGTACAGACCACCAAATGTAACACGGGTACTGTAAATAAGGACTCACAGGCGGGTTTTCCAGTTACAGCCACAGTGTCTTTACTGGCATCACACACTTGTGGCACAGCATACACAGGCTTGGGACTGATCACACAGGTACAGTACATACAGAAAAATGCAACATAAACATAAAAGGTCCTAGCAAATACTGTGCTCAAAAGTCATTCTGCTGCACTGGCTTGCAGCTACACATGCTATGCTCTCCTGGTACGACCAATGTCCACAGTCCCTGGCGCTATAAACTGAGCCCTGCTCACTGGTCTCTAACAGGCATCAGAGCCATGTATTGTAGGTAAATGGAATTTTTAAACCCCTCTCCTGCACCTGACTTCCTGCTGTCTCTGGGTGTGCTGGAAAACCTGGGCCTCTATTTCTCCAGCTACAGCTGTGCAATTTAGAAAGCCTGGAATTACAAACTTCTACTACAGGTGCATAATGTGCAGGCCTTGTTTTCTTCACCCTTGGAGGGAGCTAATCTATATATATATATATATATATATATATATGTGTGTGTGTGTGTGTGTGTGTGTGTGTGTGTCTACAAAGATACGAAGAAGTGGGGCTGCTACTAGTGCATTAAAAGTATAACAGAGTTATTTAAAATTTCCACATGAAGCAAAACAGGTGAAATCCGTACCAAAGGTGGCAGTAAAACATACTTGCCTACCTGACCCTCTCCATGAGGGAGAAAATGCTCTGTTCCTGGACTTTCCTGGTAATGTATGATTGCCATCACCTGTGGTGAAACACCTTTCTTATCAATTAACTAGCTCACCACAGGTGATGGCAATCATACATTACCAGGAAAGTCCAGGAACAGAGCATTTTCTCCCTCATGGAGAGGGTTAGGTAGGCAAGTATGCAGTAAAACCACCGCTTGTATAACAGTTTCAGAAATTACCCGAAGGCATATACACCGCGTCCTCCGACTGGGATCAGTTTCCTTGCATCAAACCACACCCATACGTATTTCATCAACAGACTTCGTCAGTGGGCCTGGCTTGACTCTCGCAGGCAAAGATTTATATACTGAATAGCACCTGATATATCCAATAGGGTTTTACACAGCAAAACTATACATAAACTCAGTTGTATCCACAAGATAGTATTAGTATTTTAAAAAGAAAACAATACAAAAAGTAAAACGTACTGCAAGTACAACAGAGGGTCTTGGACAAATGGATAGAATACAATAAAGAGACAAAGGTTATACTGGGAATGGGGTGAGTTCATGACCTTCGTTAAATCCTTTTTGAGACAATGTATTTAAGGTTACAATCCAAAAAGTCTATCGCCCCCACGTTTGTTCACTCGTACATGTTCAAGCCCTATACATTTTAATGATGCTGGGTTACTGGAGTGACATTGTTTAAAGTGTTGAGGGACACTATGGTTATCAATATTGGTCTTTATATTTCTGATATGTTCTAAAATACGCAACTTAAGTACCATTTTAGTTTTCCCTACATATCTCTTACCACAACCGCACTCCAATAAATAAATCACATGTGTGGAATTACAATTAATAAAATAATTTATTTTAAATAGTTTCTCTGGATTTTTATCACTAATAAATATTTTAGTACCTGTTAATCCATATTGGCATACTTTACATTTACCACAAGTGTAGAATCCTTCTATTTTACTTGATAACAAGCTCTTATTAGCAATTTTCTCATTTTCATCCAGTACAGGAAGTAAACTGGGTGCTAAATACATTTTAAAAGTTTAAGCTCTTGTGAATAATGTCAGGTTTTTTTGACACGTAGTCAGACAAAACGAGATCCATTTGTAATATGTGCCAATTGCGAGCTAGACTATTTTTAATCTCTTTACTAAATGAATTATATTGAGTAACAAAAGGAGAACGAATTGATAGAATAGGAGAGGAGTGGGTTAAACCTCAGTTAGGCAGGACAGTAAGGCATTATGGGAGTATTCTTGTAGCCTATGGGAGTGAAGGTTGGGGGTGGGCAAAAAGGGTTTTGAGCTTGGTGAAGGGGCTGGGTCAGCCTCTTTTGCTTTAATTGTGGTAGGGGTAAGTGTTGTACCCCCTTTTTCTCCTGTTTTTGCAGCTTACCCCAATATTTTTGTAGTGAGTGCATCGCATTTTGTATACTCAGAGCTCATACAGTATATTTCTCAGTGTGCCCCCTCTAAGGCCCCTCCTGTCTTAACAGCTTTATTCCTCCCCGGGATCTATTGTTTGGCCGCCATGCCCCGTCCCCGCCATTCCTCTAGTGCCCCTGCTTGTTACAGGGACGTGTCTCCCTCTCCGATCAGCCCTTCTGGCCGGAGCTCGGCGCTTCCGGCCGATACAGCGGCTGCCGGCACCGCTGCGGGTGCCCGTCCCCAGGCGTGCACGGTGTTGTAAGATCGTGTCCCTTTCCCGCTGATCCCGCGGGTGCCGAAGGATCGCTCCGGTGCACCAGGCATCGGAGGGGGGAGGAGAGGCGGCCGGAGGCAGGCCAGTGGGAGCGGTCGGCAGGGGGAGCCAGCAGGGGTGCCTGCTGGCGGAAATCCCCCTCCGGCTGAGGGGGAGCGCTCGCGAGCGGCTTCTACGCCCAGCACTGCTGAGAGTCTCTGGGGGTGGCTCGGGCAGCATTGGGGCTGTGGGGAGGGATGGGGCCAGTGACTCTTCCACTGGCCGCCCTTCCCTGCCAGCCCCTGTTTCGCGGGTGCATGCGCGCCCGCGTGCCCAAGATTCGGTTGTTCTACCTGTGAGCTCTCTCCACTCCAGAAGGATAGGCTCCCAGGCTCCTGTCGGTCTACATGCGCAGGCCCAGAGGGGGGGACGGTCTGGGAGCGGTGGCCATGCAGTTGTTCCTGTAAGCGGGGTCAGGGGGGGCCAGGGGATGCTGGGGCAGGTAGGATGCTGAGTGGGAGAGTGGGGGGACAGGTGGCGGCTGGCACCGGTCCCAGTGGGAGGTGGCCAGGGCAGCGTAGTCTCAATGGAGGGGCCGTCCCAGCTTTGGAACAGGGGAACGAAGGGAATGGTGGGGCTGCGGTCCCAGATCCCTCCTCCATTGCAGCTGCGATGTCGGCTATGACGGCTGCGTTTGCGTCATTTTTATCAGCTATGTCCCCGGGTGTCGTTTCCGCGGTACCAGCATCTGTTGGCGCAGCTGTTCTCCCTGGTACTTCTGGCCCTGCCATGGCGCAATTTCTTCACGTGTGCCGCAGTTTAGGTTCCGCTGCAGCATTGCTAGGCAGCAATGCTCTGACCCCCGCAGGGGCATCTGTTTTCATTCCTTCTGAAGGGGCTTCAGCTCACGGGGCGGCTCTGCCTTCTTTTTCAGATTCGGAAGGGGGGGATGATCGGGAGGAGGAGTGGGTTGTGGAGGACGTGTCGCCATCGGGAGTCGGGACCCCAGGTTAGTGGGAGGACGATACAGTCGATTTGTCAGGAGGGTCTTATTCCTCTTCCTGCTGTCTTCCTCCTCTTCATCTACTTTGCAGTCAGCAGCTAGTAGCGCCACGAAGGCTAAGAAGAGGGCTTGTAAATACGCGCGGCGTGAGGCATGGCACCGGGATAAGCGGCATAAGAGAAGTAGGGTTGCTAGTAGTTCCCGTAGGGCCAGGAGGCTGCGTAATTTGCCGGGTGTAATTCACTGCGATTACACGGCGGTGTTGCGGGGTCTGCGGGAGAGTTGCAGGAAAAAGATTCAGCGGGGAGAATACGTTGATCTTTTCACTCTGACAGACGATACCAAAAGGGAAGGTAAGGAAGCGCTTCTGAAGGGCGGTATAGGGGCGGATGCCTTCCGATCTTATGACAATTGGTTGGCGGGTTTCTGCGTGTTCGCGTCGTGCTATTTAGAGGATCAGCCAGAGGAGCACATCAACATCATCAGGTATATACACCTTGTCCATGACATGCAGCGTCAGTCTAAGGATGATTCGTGGCTGCATTATGATAAACAGTTTAGTCAGAAACATGATTGCCTGCACATCATTGACTTCGGGTGCAAGGATGTGGAGGTATGGCTTAGGGTCACGAGAGTGCAGGATATGAAGCAGGCCTCTAAAGGGGTGTCCTTTGCTCAGCCCGGAGGGGTGAATCAGTCGTTGGCCGCTTTTGAGAGATCTGCTCCGAGACGCCTTTGGGGAACAGGCCGGTCCGCACAGCAGACGACGTCGAAAGGGAAGTGCTTTGCGTTTAACAATTCTGTGTGCTCGCTTGGTCAACGTTGTCGTTTTCGACACCTTTGTTTGCGCTGTAACGGATCCCATCCCGCTTCCAATTGTTTTCGGTCAGGGCGACAGGGAGCCAAGGCTGCAGGGGGAGTGGCCGGCAAGACAGCCGGTGGGGTTGCTACTAACTAGGACGCCGACCCTGATTCGTTTGGAGGCCATGAGCAAATGGTTGGGGTGGTATCCAAACAGGGACAATGCAAATTTTTTGTCTGCTGGTTTTGCGTCTGGTTTTCTATTGCCGGTGGAAGGTGAGGTTGTCGTACGGGCCGCTAGGAACCTGCAGTCTGCTCGAGATTTCCCCGAGGTCCTTCGGGAAAAGGTCAAGCAGGAGGTTCGTCTGAGTAGGATGGTGGGCCCCTTTGCACTGCCGCCAGTGGAGAATTTAATCATTTCCCCAGTGGGTGTGGTGCCCAAAAAGGCTCCAGGGAAGTTTTCGGCTCATTTGGCATTTGTCTTATCCATCGGGGTCCTCTGTTAATTATGCTATTCCACCGGAATATTGTTCGGTGGTTTATCAGTCTTTTGAGGATGCACTTGGCATGGTACGGGGCTGTGGCCCTGGGGCCCTCATGGCTAAGCTTGATGTTGAATTGGTCTTCCGTTTACTTCCGTTACACCAGGAGTCGTTCAGATTCATGGTTTTTCGCGTCGGGGAGGAATACTTCATAGACAAGTGCTTGCTTATGGGGTGTTCCGTTTCGTGAGCCTTTTTCGAGAGGTTCAGCACCTTTTTGCATTGGTGTGTGGAGTCTTCTTGCGGGGGTTACGGGATCGCACACTATCTTGGTGACTTTCTGTGTATGGGGCCCATGAATTCTCCTCGTTGTGGTGAACTGTTGTTCTCGCTGCGTGCGTTGTTGAGGCATTTTGGCGTACCTGTGGCCGAGGGCAAAATGGAGGGGCCTCTCTCATGTTTGTCTTTTATGGGTATCGAAATCGATAATAATCCCTGTTGGGGCTATTGAACTTTGCCTGTTGGGTGATTCCCATGGGTAGGGTTATTTGTCGGAAGTTGGAGCGGTCCACGGCTGAGGTGTCTAGGCCATACCATTTTGTCCGTTTATCTGCTGAAATTAAGAGAGACCTATCCTTGTGGGTTTCGTTAATGGCGGACTTTAATGGTGTTCTGATCTGGATGGCCCCACTCGTTGACAGTTTCGAGTTGCAGTTATTCACGGACGCGGCGGGCTCGGCGGGGTTCGGTTGTTATCTGCACAGGGCTTGGTGCGCGGCTTTGTGGCCCGAATCTTGGTCAAAGGAGGGGCTGACCAGTGACCTGTTGTTATTGGAGCTTTTTACCATCATGGTTGCCTTGGAGGTTTGGGGGGAGCGGCTTCGCGATCACAGTATTCTTTTTTGTTGTGATAATTTGGGAGTCATGCACACTGTTAACAATTAGAGAGCTAAAGCCCTGCGAGTCCTGCGGATATTGTCGAGGCTAGTGCTGACTTGCATGTGCTGTAATATCCTGTTTCGGGCTCAGCACGTTCCCGAGGTCGATAATGGGATCGCCGACGCACTGTCCAGGGAGCAGTGGGATAGGTTCCGTTTCTTGGCCCCGGAGGCTGATTCAGTGGGTTTGCCCTGCCCTTCTTATGTTTGGCAGGTCATCGAGGCGGACTGGAGGGACTAGCCGAGCTATCTTTGGATCCAACCACTCTCAAGGGATACCGTCAGGCCTGGAAGGAATGGGAAGACTTTTCCCATGACCAAGGGCCTAGAGGTAAGAAGGGCCAGAGGTTGTTTCTGGACTTCGTGTGGCAGCTTTTCGTAACGGGTAGATCAAGAGCAGCATAGTCTCAATGGAGGGGCCGTCCCTGCTTCAGAACAGGGGGACAAAGGGACTGGTGGGGCTGCGGCTGCGGTCCCGGATCCCTCCACCATTGCAGCTGCGATGTCGGCTATGACGGCTGCGTTTACGCCATTTTTGTCAGCTGTGTCCCCGGGTGGCGTTTCCGCGGACCCGAAATTAAGGCTTTGGGCCACTGGAAGTCGGCTTCTTAAAAGCGTTACATTCGGCCCGTTGTTGCGTAAGCGCGTTTTTGTTACTGCTATTACTACTAACAGTTTGTTTGTTTGACAGTTTGTGCGTTTCAGTTCATTGTGTCCGTGCTGTGTTGTTTGTCTCCCCTGTCCTCCCTACTCAGATGGCTAGCTACTCGCCACTGCTGACAGTGGGGTTCTGAAATGCTTTGCGATTTCTTTGCCTGAACTGACAGACTGAATTGGCTGATTTCCATTAATTCGGCTAATTGACATCTAATTAAAAGTTCCTCAGCAGGTTTTTACTTTTCCCCTCCATCTGAGTTATTCTGTGTGATCCCAACCCCCCCCCCCCCCTTCAACCCTAACATCTCCCCATTCACCTTTTATTGTTTTGACTGTTCCTACTGTTTCTTGCATATTCACATTTGTTTGTCTGTCTTTTCCTTATAGGTTGGCGGGAGGATGAATTTGGTATTTGGGTGATTGGTCACTCCTATATTTTTCGGGCCGCTGAGTTTATGGCTTCGGAGGGGGCTCCTAGATTTGTCAGGTCGGCGAATGTGCGGTGGATAGGAGTGAGGAGTATGTTGTGGCAAGATCTGAAAGCCAAGCTTCTGGAGCAGGTTCGACGGTTTGGTCTGCCGAAACTGTTGGTGATTCACTTAGGTGGGAATGACCTGGGTAAGAGGAAGGCAGTGAATCTTCGGTTGGCCATAGTGCAAGATTTGCAGGAGATTGCTGGCTCTTGGCCAGGCTGTAGGCTAATTTGGTCTTGTATGGTGCCATGTTTGTGTTGGCGAGGAGTGGCGGATTGTAAGGCAATCGATGTAGCTAGGCGGAAGGTCAATTCTGTGGTTGCTAAGTTTGTGGTGGCTCATGGCGGTGCTGTGGTTTGGCACCAGCGGATCAAGTTCCAGTGCTTTTACTTGTTAAGACCAGATGGGGTTCACTTTACTAGACAGCGATTGTGTATATTCCTTAAGGATCTGTTTTCGGTGGTTTGTTCTTTGGGTTAGGGGTATGGTGGCAGAGCGTAGTTTCTGTTGAGCAGAACTTCACTGTTGGTGGGAAAGAATGGCAAGTTACCTATTTGTTGGATTAAAGAAGTTGCTTGGAAGTCATTTGGTGGTTGGTTTTTAGGTGCGCTCACCTTCATTGACTGGTATACATCTGCTGGATCGCAGCCTCATCACCTTCACGGGTGGGTAGTCAAGATGGAGGTTGAGCGGATACCTATTGTGTGCTGGATGGTTTACTTCAGATTTTATAAGATAGGTTTTGTTCATGGGATAGGGTTGTTTTTAGCTGTTCTTTCTGGCCACCATACTTTAGATTAATTATTCACACAGTTATTAGTTCATTTAAATAAATAGCTAACAGTTTTCTGCCAAATTCAAGTCTCCGTGTCTTTATTTATTACTTAAATGTTAAGATGTTATGGTTAAGGTATACAGGACAATCCTCAGAATATATGAGGTTTAGGGCAAAACATCTAATTCTTCTTAATCCCTTGTGTATTTTCACAAGATTTATACTTTGTCAAATCCTTCCTATCTAGTTGGTTGGATTTTTTAACTGCTGCCTCAGTTAAAGGCAACGGATAACCTTTTTCTACAAATCTTATTTTATATATTGAGCTTGTTTACAGAATTTCTGTAAAGGAGTGCAGTGGCGTCTCAGTCTAATTAGTTGCGAGAAAGGTAAATTACTCTTCCATTGCTTAAAGTGGCAGCTTTTAAAATCTAAATAATTATTGCTGTCTACCTCTTTAAAAAATGTGTAGGTTTCTATATGGTTATTGTTGGCCTGATAATGCTTGGCATTCAGAACTAAATCAAGAAACTCTATCTTTTCTTTCAGGAAATTAGATGAAAAGCTTAAATTATATTCATTAGTATCAAATACTGTACAAACGCCTGCTCTAAACACTCCACGTGGCTATCCTTATCTGAATACTGCCTCTGTACATTAAACATTACCCACCTCATGAGTCTTTAAAGCTGCAACGTTGTGGCAAATATGTTGGTGCACTTAGATGATGCTTCCTATTAGCGCTAAATTTGGTGTAAGTTTGTAGACTTTTAAAACTCACTGTTAAATCTTACAGCTGTTTTGACTTGCTGTATCTGCTATTGTTGTTTGAGACTCATGTTACAGAGTTGTTCCTATGCATGGGCATGTTGCAGAAATAATTAATTTTGTCTCCTAAGAATGATACATCTCCCTGACAGGATGTTGCTTCAAATATACGTATTTGCTGTAAGTTTAAATCCAGTTGCAGGGGACCGCTTTATTACCAGCAGTGGTGCCGAAAGATGGGGGGGAAGTACAAAAATACCTGGGCCCAGGTCTGATGTAGGGGCTCAGCGAGGGCCCAGTGGAGGCCTGGGCCCACACCCCCTTACCTTCCAGCAGCAGCTGTAGCTCTTCTCCTCATCCCAGCACACGCTGCTGTGTCCTGGGCTGCTGTGTGGCCATAAATGCACTTAAAATACAATTTTTTCAGTATTTTTTTTCTAAGGGTGCATGACCACGCCTCCTGTGATTAGGCAACACCTAAAGTACCTGGGCCCAGCCAGACTCTCAACTGCCCTGATTACCGAAACCTTTCTGCTGGGCTTTGTTTGCCTTTATTGCTTTGTGTCAGTGTCTTAGCAGAGGAGAGGTAACCTAAGTATTGATGCAAAAAAGTGCTGGTGATAGATGTACTCTCACCCTTTACCTATCCTACTGAGCAGTCAGGTTTGGACTGGCCCACAGGGGTACAGGGGAAACCACCGGTGGGCCCTACTGCCTGGGGTCACATACCCTACTCTCGGGATCAGGTTCCAGACTGTGCTGTTAACTAATCTAGTACATTATCAGTGGCGGATCTAGGGGGGGGGGGGGGGCACGCAAGCCCGTGCCCCCCCCTGTCATGTCTGCAGTAGCCGCCGCTGAGATCCTGGCTGCTGCTGATGAGTGGAGGAGGGTCTCCGGCGGCGAGGGGGAGGAGGGCAGCGGCGGGGACGCAACCCAGCAGCAGCACAGTGTGTATGATTAGCGCTACGCACGGTGCGCGGTCTCCCAGCCAGCTCCCTGTGTATGTGTAGTACTGAGACTGATCGCGTCCTCTGACTCTGCGGGCCCAGCGCAGCCGCCGTGTGAGCTGCAGGGAAGGAAGGAGGTTTGGCGGCAGGAGCATAAATGTTCAATGTCGGGAGAGGAGCGTGCTACAGCAGGCAGGCACACTTCAGAGTGTGAACTTCACAGTGCTGCCACTGCCAGGCAGCTCAGCTGAGCATCGCTATCACAGAAAAAAGTAAGACATTAGTGATTTTTTGTTTATCAATTAAAAGCAAATAAAGTATTCATCTATAATAGATATACAGTATGTGTGTAAGTTTGTGTGTGTGTGTGTGTGTGTGTGTGTGTGTGTGTGTTTGTGTGTGTGTGTATATATATATCTATATATATATATATATATATATGTACACAATAAGGGTGTATAATGAGCGCTTAATACCTAAACGTTTACAATAAATACATAAAACAAAATTCGTGCATAACCATTCACGTCAATTCCAAACAGCACTCCCAAGTGTAGGGGCTGCAGTGTAGACTTTCTTATTGACTCATATTTCGCTGAGTCATAAATACAAATGTTCAAAAGAAATAAGGTCTCTGCGCCTTCAGTGCTTTGGTGTGAAAACTTCCATCTGTGTATAACCAAAAAATATATATGCGTACCAGAAATATGATCAAGTTATGCCTGTAGTGGTATCTTTAATTGGTCATCTTCCCTTGTCCTCTTACTCCATGTATAAACGCCCTCAGCGAGGTGTTAAACCACAATTTACATAGGCAGAGAGGGAAGATGTGTCAGCAAAATGCTCTTACTATTATAAAGTGACTTGTGACATATTTGTGCCAATATATAAAATATTTTTTATATAAAGTGCTCTGTGCCTATAGTGTTTCTATAAACCACTATATTTTATGTGATTTCTAATATGAATAATCAGAATCACACCCAAGTGGCTAAAAGAATAAAAAAAAAATAATAAAATAATAAAAGGAAGGTAATAACTCACTCCTTTCAAGGATGCTGCTCCTATGAGGTGATCCTTGACAAAGTCTAGTACCTCTATAAAGAAAGTTTTTTTCTCATGGAAAAAAAACAAAAAGAAAAAAAGGAGCTAATAGTGTGATATAGTTTTTCACAATTTTTAATCACACACATACATAAACAATGGAATCGTACAATTTAAAAATCAATAATAAGCTTATCTGTTGTACAGGTCGTTGGAGAGGTAGTGGAAGCTGGCGTTTCGTCCCTTTAACAGCTTTTTTGGGACTTCCTCAGGGGTTATAGTGCATCTCCCTGCATTCCCATACTCTTTTATACCCTAAATGATCCTTTGGAACTCACTTCCGGTCACTCGCGACCGGAAGTGGCCCGTGCGCATGCTCCCAAATGACCCTATATTGTAGTTAATCCTGTGTGCGCGCCGGGAAACTACATTTCCCATAGTGCTTTGCGCCACACCGGAAGTGCTACTATCTGATTTGTAGGGGAGCGACGCGTGACCGGAAGTGGTCACTCGAGTGTAAACACTGTGTCCTTACAGTGTTATCGTCCCTCCTGTGTGAGCGCCAGGGAACTGCATTTCCCATGGTGCTTCACGCTACATAGGAAGTACTATTAGCCCATTTGTAAATGGGCAACACGTGACCGGGAATGGTCACTCGAATGTAAACACTGGATAATCACAGTGTTAGTGATCTATTAGATCAGAGATATTTATGCCCTTAAGACAACCTTATATATTAGAGGTATAAATAAAGTTAATATACACTTAATTAGTGTTGTGTGATCCTCCACTTTTTGCATTTGAATAATGCTGCGCTTCTATTATTATAATTGGCTGTAACCATGACAACCCGTTTTCTGTTGGTATAATGACATATGGGGAATGCCTGGCAATGCATATTTACAAACATATTATACCATAATAATCCCGTAAAACATAATCTAAAACATGATATACCGACTTGGATAATTTCATACGGTATTAAAAACATTAATCTTATACGTATAAATACATGCATAAAATATTATAATCTGAAGATCCAGGACCATTTAAATATATGTTCAGTATTATATAAAATATAAAATATAAAATATAGTGTCCCACTATTTTAATTAAAATGAGAGCAGATATAAACGAAAGAAGATAAGAGAATGAGGTATAAAATGCTGAGAGGATTATAAATAAAGAAATATCATTTCTATGTACATTGTTATGTCCATAAACGAAAAACCAAGAAACGCCAGTACTATATTTGTGTCACAGTGCACAGTTCCTGACGTTCCCTAGTTCAAAGTCAGAACCCAATGTTACCATGTACTTTAATCATATGAATCGGTTTTTATTCCTATATCTTATAAAAAAGGTGCTAATTCATAATATTCATTAAGACCTGTAGGGGTTAATGTGTCTAGTTGGTATATCCAATACATCTCTCTTTTAGCTAATTTGTTGTCACGATCTCCTCCTCTATCGCCCAGAACCACATGTTCTATGGCTTTGAATCTCACATCATCTGGATTTGCATTATGATATTTGTTAAAATGTCTTGGTACTGAATGGTTGTCCATCCTGTTTTTTATAGCTCTGATGTGTTCCTGTATTCTCAGTCGTACGGGTCTCTTTGTTTTCCCTATATATTTAAAGCCACAGGAACATTCTAAAATATATACCACGTAAGTACTTGAGCAGTTCATCAGATCTTTGATTTTAGACGCGACGGGCCGCTGGCGCCATGGACCATCAGACGGGGGTATTTAGGTGAGTGGCACAGTTATACTTGTTAATCCTGACGAAAATGTTCACTTAACATTGAAACGTTGATTTTGCAACCCAGACTTGCGTCTGTTGTTTTATTTCATGCCGTGAGTGCCGCCTACATGCTGGATATATTATTGGACACAGCGCTTGCTGTAACCATTGGAAGGCCCCGCTACTTTGTTAACTTCAACCCCAGCTGAGGACACAGTGAGTGCCGTGCAACAAGCATTGATACATTTTGACCATTGGGGCTGCTCCAGTCCGTGGTTAATCACAGGCACCCTTTCCCAGAAAGTTTTCATACGTCTGGACTGTTTTTTATTGGAACACTATTTCACTTATTTGGTTTCACAAGCACATATTTTATTTGTATTGTGAATTATCCTAAATCCATTATGTCTACACATGCGGACACCGACATTGAAGAGCTATGTATTGCAGTGGACTTAACACCTGGAGAAACGTTCAGTTATTCTGACACTGATGCCACTAATATCCGTTTCAAGGAAGACCTCACAGCTACAGGTGGCGTGCCAGATAACATCAATTTATTCCGGGAACTGTTTAAATTAAAACGTCGTGAGAAGGATTTCTATTACCACGGTGTCACATTGTCAGATTACCACCGACAAGGTAAAATACCCCGGGGATTCCGCATAAAGAACATAGCCACAATTGGAAGATTCAATGTAGCTTTTTGTAAAAAATGGGTGTCCATTTTAAACAAATGCTCATATGATTTAATTTTATTAGTTATTGAAGAAGTAACCCGAGAGCTCGAGACCACACGCAACCAGATTGAGATCTTTGAAAAATCACATAAAGCAACTTTACAATCTGATACCTCCACTAACTGGTACGAGAAATTAACCCTTCAGCTTGACAAATATCAAAAAGATCTCATCGCATACAAGAGGAATAAACCGGATACTGTAAATAACGATTACGCCAAACGACAAGTGTATCCATGGATCTCCGGCACACCTACAACCAACTGACCACCTAGAAGATGGCATTATAACCGATTCAATGTAAATCAGTTGGATACCGACACGTCTACAGAGGGCACAGCTTCAGCAAGTGAAACTGATACACAACATCCTAGTACATGCCTTCCCCCTTTAGGAGCACGTACACGGGCACAAATTGCCGACCCAAGCGCAAGATCACGAGGAGGGGCGGGCAATGCCAGAGGACGGCAAGGAAGGAAAACAACTTACTCCAAAAGGAGATGATTTTTAACCTCTCAGATCGCCAACTCGCCCCTACTGAATTGCAGGTTCTATCAAAAGGACTCAATTTCGTCCCCACAACAAGATTTGACCCCTTCACCTGGAAGGTGGAACAATATAAACTGGAACGACAACTCCGCCTAAAAGAATATTTTGCACAAAATCCTTCTAGTTTATCCACCACTACTACACTACCACCAGCATTAAGGGCCAAATCCAAATTTGACCCAGTCTCACAGAATCAATCTATTAAAGTTTTCACACTAACGGTTAATCAACAAGTACAACTTGCAATTAAACAAGAAAAACCTCCTCATTCCAATCTCACGAAGGCAGAATGGCCTGCTTTAAACAATTTAAGCAAATACGACAACATTGTTGTCCGCCTGGCGGATAAGGGGGGAGCCATCGTAATACAGAACATCTCTGATTATATTTCTGAATTGGATCGACAATTATCGGACTCTGCAACATACCGCAAGCTTCATTCTGATCCAACAAACATCTTTAAAAAAGAATTGGATATTGCTTTAACAAAAGCCATGCAGGAAGGCTTGATATCATCTTCCCAATGCGAAGCTATGACCACCAAATTTCCCGTTGTACCAATCTTGTATTCGGTACCAAAAATACATAAAAATAGCCAGTGTCCCCCTGCACGCCCTATAATCTCCGCTAGGGGGTCTCTTTTTCAAAAAGTATCTATCTTTTTGGACCATTACTTACAACCGTGTATCCAAGCAGTTGACCACTGCTTAAAGGACACTACATCTCTCCTCAATAAATTATCAACCATCACTACAGTCCCTACTAATTGCTTATTGGTCACTATTGACGTTCAGAACTTATATACCTGCATCCCTCACGTGGAAGGATTAAAAGCAGTGGAAAACTTGATTCGGAATAATCCAGCATTTAATGGACCTGACATTGACCTTTTTCTTTCTTTATTGCAGCTTACTTTGCAGAGAAATTATTTCCTGTTCAATAATCAATTTTTTTTTACAGCTTACAGGTTGTTCCATGGGCAGCAACGTGCCGCCCTCCTTTGCTAACAGTTTTATGTTGCAAGTGGAGGAGACACTGTTCCTGTCCAATGAAACAGCCAAACCTTACGTCTTATTGTATCTCAGATACATAGACGATTTGCTTTTATTTTGGACAGGCCCTCGCAGTTTGTTGGAATCGTTATTAGAATCACATAATAGGTCCAATTCTCCAATCAAATTCACATACTACATACATGAACAGAGTGTCAATTACCTGGATGTATTAATTAACATTAATGAACAAAGAATTGAGACTGATATTTACATTAAAAATACAGATAGAAATAATCTCTTACAGGCTTCCAGCCATCACCCTATATCCCTTTGTAAAGGTCTCCCCTATTCTCAGATGCTTCGTTTAAAACGAATCATCAGTGATGAAGCTAATTTTGAATTAGCCTGTAATAACATGATCACCAAATTTGTACAAAGGGGATATACCCATTCTGAATTACTTTGCATTAAAAACAAAGTACTCAAGATGAAAAGAAGTGAAACTTTAGCCCCCGTCGACAAATCTACCAAAGCCGACAGGTTGATATGGACCAATCAGTATAATACACAGAGTGCTGTGGTTAGTAGAGCCACCAAACAGTTTTGGCCCATACTGCAAACAGACAAAAAACTTAACACCTTGTCCAATACACGCATTATGCCAGCTTATAGGAGAGGAAAGAATATATGTGATATGGTGGTTAAAACTATGATTGTAGGCACCAAAAAAACACAAACTACTACTTTTCTCAAATCTTCATGCCCAGGATGTTTCAAATGCTTAGGCTGCACTACATGCAGCCATATGCTAATAGGAGACACTTTCTGTCATCCATTTACGGGAAAAAAAATTAAGATCAGACATCGTGTGACATGCACCACACGGTTTGTAGTCTACCTCCTGAGTTGCCCTTGCGGGCTTCATTATGTCGGCAAGACTGATTGCATGTTTAAAGAGCGAATGGCAGGACACCGTACATCCATCTGAGCCGCCTTAACAACAGGTCGGAGCGACCAACCTGTAGCACGACACTTTTTACAAGCCAAACACTCCATTGCAGTCTTGCGGCATCGCATAATTGACCACATCCCACCCCTTAAGAGAGGCGGTGATCGTGGCCAACTTCTATTGAAAGCAGAAGCCAAATGGATATTTTTGTTAGACACCTTGTCCCCCCGTGGGCTAAACGAACATGCAGGGTTATCTGCATTCATTTAGTCAGTGTGCTGTATCATTTTTACCATATAAGCTTCTAACACTGTATTCTCTCCATCATCCATTGACATACATTAGTCTTTTCTATTATACCATGCATTACTTCATCTTTTATGGGCTGATTCTATTAGGACAGCATTTGTTACAATGTGATCGTTATTATGTATACATGTTTCTTAATATGTGTCCTATTAGCGTGTGTCACATCTAACAGTTAAAGTCAGACAAATGGTGCAATTAACGCCTTTTAGCATCGAGCACTCAGCTCCATGTCTATCATCAGTTAACCATAGGATTTTGTTATGTTGTCTAGACTTGTACTGCGGATTTATTTCTACACATTGGATAATTCTCGTTTATCACTTTTTAGAGGTGTTCCAGTCCGGGTGCTCCATGACGCCGAAGCCGGCGCCTCAGCATGACGTCATTCAACGAGCGAGACGCGACGGGCCGCTGGCGCCATGGACCATCAGACGGGGGTATTTAGGTGAGTGGCACAGTTATACTTGTTAATCCTGACGAAAATGTTCACTTAACATTGAAACGTTGATTTTGCAACCCAGACTTGCGTGTTGTTTTATTTCATGCCGTGAGTGCCGCCTACATGCTGGATATATATATATATATATATATATATATATATATATAATCTCTCTCTCTCTCTCTCTCATAGGATTGGCACTCCAATATGTTGTAGCATTCAGCTGCGTCCCCTTGCACAATTAGTTATATAATCCCGGGGTGTGGAGACCGTAGTAAACACCCCAGCAAAGCAGCATTTATACAGTATATACCAAGATAAATTTATTCCACATCAACGTTTCAGGGTCAACTGCACCCCGTCATCAGGAAGGTCTTCTTGATGATGGGGTACAGTTGACCCCCGAAACCTCGATATGGAATACATTTATCTTGAGATATATATATATATATATCTCTACAGGACAGAACCTTGCTCACGCGCTAGTTGTTAAAGATGCAGCACCTCACAGTAGTCTTTTTAGGGGACAATCATTTTTTAAGGTCCCTGCGCCCTCTAGTTCCTGTATGTATGTGTATATATATATATTATTTATTTTTTCTCTCAAAGGTTTGCAAGCAAATTGGTTAAGTTAATGGAGAAGACTTTAGGACCCCCTGTTACAAGTGCCCCGGGCCCCCGAAGCCTTAATCTGGCTCTGGGTCCAGCCCGTCATTGCACGCAGAGATGGCGCGTACATGTAAGTTCCTGTGGCTTTTCTCAGGCATTCTACACTATTCCCCAGAATACGTTTCCTTTATATCTCCCCAGTTCTATGTCGTGTTCTCATCCCACAGTAGGACACCCTGTCCTCGCCCCTGAGCAGAAGACCCTGTCCTCGCCCCAGAGCAGAAGTCCCTGTTCTCGCCCCAGAGCAGAAGTCCCTGTTCTCGCCCCAGAGCAGAAGTCCCTGTCCTCGCCCCAGAGCAGAAGTCCCTGTCCTCGCCCCAGAGCAGAAGTCCCTGTCCTCGCCCCAGAGCAGAAGTCCCTGCCCTCATCCCACATGTCTCTGTAAACCTCACTACAAATGTCTCACTACTCCCTCCTACTCCTACAGAGACCACTGCCTCTCCCTGTCCCCCTCTTCTTGTTACCCACTGCCACCTCCCCCTGGCATCACCCACTTTTTCCTCGTCACCCTTTCCCCGGTGTTACCCGCACTGCCTCTCACTGTCACCCTCTCTCTGTCACCCATTGCCTCTCCGTCTCCCACTATGTCTCCTTCACCCACTGCCTTACCCTCTTCCTCTCCCCTGCGTCACTATAAACCCATCACCCTCTCTCTTCTGTCACTCTCTGCCTCTCCAAAGTGTCACCCTCTTCCCGTCTTATGAATATGACATTCCCTTTGAGGCCATGACCCTTGTTGCTAGGTCATGCCTGTGTTGTGAGGCTACGCGCACCTTCACAAGGTGCCCCCCCTGTCATTTTTTCCTGGATCCGCCCCTGTACATTATCATGCATACACTACAGTATTTACTGTATATTTTTATCTAAGGGACCAACCCATGCAAAATGGCTAGGCAAACCAATGTGGTGGCTGGGCACACCCCCTCTAGAGACTGGCCACACCCCTAAAGATGGGCCCCTACCACTGTGTTCCCCCGGTGGGCCCTACATGCCCCAGTCTGACACTGTGAGCAGTAGTTCCTTAGTGAGTTTGTCTTGTTTAGTTAGTTTGGTTAGACTAGATTCTCAGAGGCAATAACTAATTTTCCTTGCTAAATGGGCACTTATCCTCTATGGTATGTGATCTCAGCCTTCTGGTAAGGATATTCCTGACTATGGGGCTGTGCTGTTATGTTACACAAGGTAAGGTTATTCCTGACTATGGGGCTGTGCTGTTATGTAACAAAATTAGAGTTCTTTTCGCACTTAAAATAGCTCAGTCCTCTACTGTAATTGCTGTTCTCTTCAGTGGAGCTCTGAAGGGGCAGACATTTTAATTGTGATAGGCAGACAGCTGGCATGGTTGGGTTGCTGTGAGTGACAAGTAGCTAGTCACTGGTCCTTACCTGGTAATGACACTCTGGGGGGTACACCGCTGATATATTTGCCCTCCTCTATTGGTGGGGTCTATTCATGAAGCAATGAAAAGTGTGGAGAAGTGAGCCAGTGGAGAAGTTGACCATGGCAACCAATCAGCTGTTACATATAATTTTATAGAATTAATATTAGAATTGTTACCTCAACACTGATTGGTTGCCATGGGCAACTTCTCCACGGGCTCACTTCCCCACACTTTTCATTGCTTCATGAATACACTCCACAGTCATGAGCTGGGGGTGATGGTGCAGGCCCCGCCCTTCAAGACAGACCACCTCCACTCTTCTTTTTTCTGACAGGAAAAATCACCTCCAGCTTTATCACCAATGTCTGTCAAATGTAAATGTTCAATATGCAGCACTACAATCCTCTGCCACCAGTGATCAGAAGAAACATGATACACACTTTCTTGTCACAATAGACATCAGATAATACACTTACAGTATATGTAACATAAAACACAACTATGTATTACACTGTTGTCAGTAATTGAAGTGTGAATTTAAAAGTGGGTGTATAGAAATTTGAATCAAATGGTCAGGGATCTCCCCAGACCCCAGAAGCTCTAGGGACTATGAGAGTGTGAAGTACATTTTAGATACATTTTTATAACTCATAGCACCAGCTAAGACTACAACATTAATTCCATTAAAAAGGAAAATGTGTTCTATGCCCTCAGTGTTTTCAGCACCATCCTCCTGCCTCTCTCCAGCACCATCCTCCTGTATCTCTCCAGCACCATCCTCCTGCCTCTATCCACCACCATCCTCATCCTCCTGTATCTCTCCAGCACCATCCTCCTGTATCTCTCCAGCACCATCCTCCTTATCTCTCCAGCACCATCCTCCTGTATCTCTCCAGCACCATCCTCCTGTATCTCTCCAGCACCATCCTCCTGTATCTCTCCAGCACCATCCTCCTGTATCTCTCCAGCACCATCCTCCTGTATCTCTCCAGCACCATCCTCCTGTATCTCTCCACCACCATCCTCCTGTATCTCTCCAGCACCATCCTCCTGCCTCTCTCCAGCACCATCCTCCTGCCTCTCTCCACCACCATCCTCCTGTATCTCTCCAGCACCATCCTCCTGTATCTCTCCAGCACCATCCTCCTGCCTCTCTCCAGCACCATCCTCCTGTATCTCTCCAGGACCATCCTCCTGTATCTCTCCAGCACCATCCTCCTGCCTCTCTCCACCACCATCCTCCTGCCTCTCTCCACCACCATCCTCCTGTATCTGTCCAGCACCATCCTCCTGTATCTCTCCAGCACCATTCTCCTGCCTCTCTCCACCACCATCCTCCTGCCTCTCTCCAGCACCATCCTCCTGTATCTCTCCAGCACCATCCTCCTGCCTCTCCCCACCACCATCCTCCTGCCTCTCTCCAGCACCATCCTCCTGTATCTCTCCAGCACCATCCTCCTGCCTCTCTCCACCACCATCCTCCTGCATCTCTCCAGCACCATCCTCCTGTATCTCTCCAGCACCATTCTCCTGTATCTCTCCAGCACCATCCTCCTGCCTCTCTCCACCACCATCCTCCTGCATCTCTCCAGCACCATCCTCCTGTATCTCTCCAGCACCATCCTCCTGTATCTCTCCACCACCATCCTCCTGTGACTCTCCAGCACCATCCTCCTGTATCTCTCCAGCACCACCCTCCTGCCTCTCTCCACCACCATCCTCCTGTATCTCTCCAGCACCATCCTCCTGCCTCTCTCCACCACCATCCTCCTGTATCTCTCCAGCACCATCCTCCTGTATCTCTCCAGCACCATCCTCCTGTACCTCTCCAGCACCATCCTCCTGTATCTTTCCAGCACCATCCTCCTGCCTCTCTCCAGCACCATCCTCCTGTATCTCTCCAGCACCATCCTCCTGCCTCTCTCCACCACCATCCTCCTGTATCTCTCCAGCACCATCCTCCTGTATCTCTCCAGCACCATCCTCCTGTATCTCTCCAGCACCATCCTCCTGCCTCTCTCCAGCACCATCCTCCTGTATCTCTCCAGGACCATCCTCCTGTATCTCTCCAGCACCATCCTCCTGCCTCTCTCCACCACCATCCTCCTGCCTCTCTCCACCACCATCCTCCTGTATCTCTCCAGCACCATCCTCCTGTATCTCTCCAGCACCATTCTCCTGCCTCTCTCCACCACCATCCTCCTGCCTCTCTCCAGCACCATCCTCCTGTATCTCTCCAGCACCATCCTCCTGCCTCTCTCCACCACCATCCTCCTGCCTCTCTCCAGCACCATCCTCCTGTATCTCTCCAGCACCATCCTCCTGCCTCTCTCCACCACCATCCTCCTGCATCTCTCCAGCACCATCCTCCTGTATCTCTCCAGCACCATTCTCCTGTATCTCTCCAGCACCATCCTCCTGCCTCTCTCCACCACCATCCTCCTGCATCTCTCCAGCACCATCCTCCTGCCTCTCTCCACCACCATCCTCCTGTATCTCTCCAGCACCATCCTCCTGTATCTCTTTACCACCATCCTCCTGTGACTCTCCAGCACCATCCTCCTGTATCTCTCCAGCACCACCCTCCTGCCTCTCTCCACCACCATCCTCCTGTATCTCTCCAGCACCATCCTCCTGCCTCTCTCCACCACCATCCTCCTGTATCTCTCCAGCACCATCCTCCTGTATCTCTCCAGCACCATCCTCCTGTACCTCTCCAGCACCATCCTCCTGTATCTTTCCAGCACCATCCTCCTGCCTCTCTCCAGCACCATCCTCCTGTATCTCTCCAGCACCATCCTCCTGTATCTCTCCAGCACCATCCTCCTGTATCTTTCCAGCACCATCCTCCTGTATATCTCCAGCACCATCCTCCTGCCTCTCTCCAGCACCGTCCTCCTGTATCTCTCCAGCACCATCCTCCTGTATCTCTCCAGCATCATCCTCCTGCCTCTCTCCACCACCATCCTCCTGCATCTCTCCAGCACCATCCTCCTGTATCTCTCCAGCACCATCCTCCTGTATCTCTCCAGCACCATCCTCCTGTATCTTTCCAGCACCATCCTCCTGCCTCTCTCCAGCACCATCCTCCTGTATCTCTCCAGCACCATCCTCCTGTATCTTTCCAGCACCATCCTCCTGCCTCTCTCCAGCACCATCCTCCTGTATCTCTCCAGCACCATCCTCCTGCCTCTCTCCACCACCATCCTCCTGCATCTCTCCAGCACCATCCTCCTGTATCTCTCCAGCACCATCCTCCTGTATCTCTCCAGCACCATCCTCCTGTATCTCTCCAGCACCATCCTCCTGTATCTTTCCAGCACCATCCTCCTGCCTCTCTCCAGCACCATCCTCCTGTATCTCTCCAGCACCATCCTCCTGTATCTTTCCAGCACCATCCTCCTGCCTCTCTCCAGCACCATCCTCCTGTATCTCTCCAGCACCATCCTCCTGTATCTTTCCAGCACCATCCTCCTGCCTCTCTCCAGCACCATCCTCCTGTATCTCTCCAGCACCATCCTCCTGCCTCTCTCCACCACCATCCTCCTGCATCTCTCCAGCACCATCCTCCTGTATCTCTCCAGCACCATCCTCCTGTATCTCTCCAGCACCATCCTCCTGTATCTCTCCAGCACCATCCTCCTGTATCTTTCCAGCACCATCCTCCTGCCTCTCTCCAGCACCATCCTCCTGTATCTCTCCAGCACCATCCTCCTGCATCTCTCCAGTACCATCCTCCTGTATCTCTCCAGCACCATCCTCCTGTATCTCTCCAGCACCATCCTCCTGTATCTTTCCAGCACCATCCTCCTGTATCTCTCCAGCACCATCCTCCTGTATCTTTCCAGCACCATCCTCCTGTATCTCTCTAGCACCATCCTCCTGTATCTCTCCAGCACCATCCTCCTGTACCTCTCCAGCACCATCCTCCTGTATCTCTCCAGCACCATCCTCCTGTATCTCTCCAGCACCATCCTCCTGTATCTTTCCAGCACCATCCTCCTGCCTCTCTCCAGCACCATCCTCCTGCATCTCTCCAGCACCATCCTCCTGCATCTCTCCAGCACCATCCTCCTGTATCTCTCCAGCACCATCCTCCTGTATCTCTCCAGCACCATCCTCCTGTATCTTTCCAGCACCATCTCCTGCCTCTCTCCAGAACCATCCTCCTGTATCTCTTCAGCACCATCCTCCTGTATCTCTCCAGCACCATCCTCCTGTATCTCTCCAGCACCATCCTCCTGTATCTCTCCAGCACCATCCTCCTGTATCTTTCCAGCACCATCCTCCTGTATCTCTCCAGCACCATCCTCCTGCATCTCTCCAGCACCATCCTCCTGTATCTCTCCAGCACCATTCTCCTGTATCTCTCCAGCACCATTCTCCTGCCTCTCTCCGCCACCATCCTCCTGCATCTCTCCAGCACCATCCTCCTGCCTCTCTCCACCACCATCCTCCTGTATCTCTCCAGCACCATCCTCCTGTATCTCTCCACCACCATCCTCCTGTATCTCTCCAGCACCATCCTCTTGTATCTCTCCAGCACCATCCTCCTGCCTCTCTCCACCACCATCCTCCTGTATCTCTCCAGCACCATCCTCCTGCCTCTCTCCACCACCATCCACCTGTATCTCTCCAGCACCATCCTCCTGTATCTCTCCAGCCCCATCCTCCTGTATCTCTCCAGCACCATCCTCCTGTATCTTTCCAGCACCATCCTCCTGCCTCTCTCCAGCACCATCCTCCTGTATCTCTCCAGCACCATCCTCCTGTATCTTTCCAGCACCATCCTCCTGCCTCTCTCCACCACCATCCTCCTGTATCTCTCCAGCACCATCCTCCTGTATCTCTCCAGCACCATCCTCCTGTATCTTTCCACCACCATCCTCCTGTATCTCTCCAGCACCATCCTCCTGCCTCCCTCCACCACCATCCTCCTGCATCTCTCCAGCACCATCCTCATGTTTCTCTCCAGCACCATCCTCCTGTATATCTCCAGCACCATCCTCCTGTATCTCTCCAGCACCATCCTCCTGTATCTTTCCAGCACCATCCTCCTGCCTCTCTCCAGCACTATCCTCCTGTATCTCTCCAGCACCATCCTCCTGCCTCTCTCCACCACCATCCTCCTGCCTCTCTCCACCACCATCCTCCTGTATCTCTCCAGCACCATCTTCCTGTATCTCTCCAGCACCATCCTCCTGTATCTCTCCAGCACCATCCTCCTGTATCTCTCCAGCACCATCCTCCTGTATCTTTCCAGCACCATCCTCCTGCCTCTCTCCAGCACCATCCTCCTGTATCTCTCCAGCACCATCCTCCTGTATCTCTCCAGCACCATCCTCCTGTATCACTCCAGCACCATCCTCCTGTATCTCTCCAGCACCATCCTCCTGTATCTCTCCAGCACCATCCTCCTGTATCTTTCCAGCACCATCCTCCTGTATCTCTCCAGCACCATCCTCCTGTATCTTTCCAGCACCATCCTCCTGTATCTCTCCAGCACCATCCTCCTGTATCTTTCCAGCACCATCCTCCTCTATATCTCCAGCACCATCCTCCTGTATCTCTCTAGCACCATCCTCCTGTATCTCTCCAGCACCATCCTCCTGTATCTCTCCAGCACCATCCTCCTGTATCTTTCCAGCACCATCCTCCTCTATATCTCCTGCACCATCCTCCTGTATCTCTCTAGCACCATCCTCCTGTATCTCTCCAGCACCTTCCTCCTGTATCTCTCCAGCACCATCCTCCTGTATCTTTCCAGCACCACCCTCCTCTATATCTCCAGCACCATCCTCCTGTATCTCTCTAGCACCATCCTCCTGTATCTCTCCAGCACCATCCTCCTGTATCTCTCCAGCACCATCCTCCTGCCTCTCTCCACCACCATCCTCCTGCATCTCTCCAGCACCATCCTCCTGTATCTCTCCAGCACCATCCTCCTGTATCTTTCCAGCACCATCCTCCTGCCTCTCTCCAGCACCATCCTCCTGTATCTCTCCAGCACCATCCTCTTGCCTCTCTCCACCACCATCCTCCTGCATCTCTCCAGCACCATCCTCCTGCATCTCTCCAGCACCATCCTCCTGTATCTCTCCAGCACCATCCTCCTGTATCTCTCCAGCACCATCCTCCTGTATCTCTCCAGCACCATCCTCCTGTATCTTTCCAGCACCATCCTCCTGCCTCTCTCCAGCACCATCCTCCTGCCTCTCTCCACCACCATCCTCCTGCATCTCTCCAGCACCATCCTCCTGCATCTCTCCAGCACCATCCTCCTGTATCTTTCCAGCACCATCCTCCTGTATCTCTCCAGCACCATCCTCCTGTATCTCTCCAGCACCATCCTCCTGTATCTCTACAGCACCTTCCTCCTGTATCTCTCCAGCACCTTCCTCCTGTATCTCTCCAACACCATCCTCCTGTATCTCTCCTGCACCATCCTCCTGCATCTCTCCAGCACCATCCTCCTGTATCTCTCCAGCACCTTCCTCCTGCCTCTCTCCAGCACCATCCTCCTGTATCTCTTCAGCACCATCCTCCTGTATCTCTCCAGCACCATCCTCCTGTATCTCTCCAGCACCATCCTCCTGTATCTCTCCAGCACCATCCTCCTGTATCTTTCCAGTACCATCCTCCTGCCTCTCTCCAGCACTATCCTCCTGTATCTCTCCAGCACCATCCTCCTGCCTCTCTCCACCACCATCCTCCTGCCTCTCTCCACCACCATCCTCCTGTATCTCTCCAGCACCATCTTCCTGTATCTCTCCAGCACCATCCTCCTGCCTCTCTCCACCACCATCCTCCTGTATCTCTCCAGCACCATCCTCCTGTATCTCTCCACTACCATCCTCCTGCCTCTCTCCACCACCATCCTCCTGCATCTCTCCAGCACCATCCTCCTGTATCTCTCCAGCACCATCCTCCTGTATCTCTCCAGCACCATCCTCCTGTATCTTTCCAGCACCATCCTCCTGCCTCTCTCCAGCACCATCCTCCTGTATCTCTCCAGCACCATCCTCCTGCCTCTCTCCACCACCATCCTCCTGCATCTCTCCAGCACCATCCTCCTGTATCTCTCCAGCACCATCCTCCTGTATCTCTCCAGCACCATCCTCCTGTATCTCTCCAGCACCATCCTCCTGTATCTTTCCAGCACCATCCTCCTGTATCTCTCCAGCACCATCCTCCTGTATCTCTCCACCACCATCCTCCTGTATCTCTCCACCACCATCCTCCTGTATCTCTCCACCACCATCCTCTTGTATCTCTCCAGCACCATCCTCCTGCCTCTCTCCAGCACCATCCTCCTGTATCTCTCCAGCACCATCCTCCTGTATCTTTCCAGCACCATCCTCCTGTATCTCTCCAGCACCATCCTCCTGTATATTTCCAGCACCATCCTCCTGTATATCTCCAGCATCATCCTCCTGCCTCTCTCCAGCACCGTCCTCCTGTATCTCTCCAGCACCATCCTCCTGTATCTCTCCAGCACCATCCTCCTGCCTCTCTCCACCACCATCCTCCTGTATCTCTCTAGCACCATCCTCCTGTATCTCTCCACCACCATCCTCCTGTATCTCTCCACCACATCCTGCTGTATCTCTCCAGCACCATCCTCCTGCCTCTCTCCACCACCATCCTCCTGCATCTCTCCAGCACCATCCTCCTGTATCTCTCCAGCACCATCCTCCTGTATCTCTCCAGCACCATCCTCCTGTATCTTTCCAGCACCATCCTCCTGCCTCTCTCCAGCACCATCCTCCTGTATCTCTCCAGCACCATCCTCCTGTATCTTTCCAGCACCATCCTCCTGCCTCTCTCCAGCACCATCCTCCTGTATCTCTCCAGCACCATCCTCCTGCCTCTCTCCACCACCATCCTCCTGCATCTCTCCAGCACCATCCTCCTGTATCTCTCCAGCACCATCCTCCTGTATCTCTCCAGCACCATCCTCCTGTATCTCTCCAGCACCATCCTCCTGTATCTTTCCAGCACCATCCTCCTGCCTCTCTCCAGCACCATCCTCCTGTATCTCTCCAGCACCATCCTCCTGCATCTCTCCAGTACCATCCTCCTGTATCTCTCCAGCACCATCCTCCTGTATCTCTCCAGCACCATCCTCCTGTATCTTTCCAGCACCATCCTCCTGTATCTCTCCAGCACCATCCTCCTGTATCTTTCCAGCACCATCCTCCTGTATCTCTCTAGCACCATCCTCCTGTATCTCTCCAGCACCATCCTCCAGTACCTCTCCAGCACCATCCTCCTGTATCTCTCAAGCACCATCCTCCTGTATCTCTCCAGCACCATCCTCCTGTATCTTTCCAGCACCATCTTCCTGCCTCTCTCCAGCACCATCCTCCTGCATCTCTCCAGCACCATCCTCCTGCATCTCTCCAGCACCATCCTCCTGTATCTCTCCAGCACCATCCTCCTGTATCTCTCCAGCACCATCCTCCTGTATCTTTCCAGCACCATCTCCTGCCTCTCTCCAGCACCATCCTCCTGTATCTCTTCAGCACCATCCTCCTGTATCTCTCCAGCACCATCCTCCTGTATCTCTCCAGCACCATCCTCCTGCCTCTCTCCACCACCATCCTCCTGCCTCTCTCCAGCACCATCCTCCTGTATCTCTCCAGCACCATCCTCCTGCCTCTCTCCACCACCATCCTCCTGCATCTCTCCAGCACCATCCTCCTGTATCTCTCCAGCACCATTCTCCTGTATCTCTCCAGCACCATCCTCCTGCCTCTCTCCACCACCATCCTCCTGCATCTCTCCAGCACCATCCTCCTGCCTCTCTCCACCACCATCCTCCTGTATCTCTCCAGCACCATCCTCCTGTATCTCTCCACCACCATCCTCCTGTGACTCTCCAGCACCATCCTCCTGTATCTCTCCAGCACCACCCTCCTGCCTCTCTCCACCACCATCCTCCTGTATCTCTCCAGCACCATCCTCCTGCCTCTCTCCACCACCATCCTCCTGTATCTCTCCAGCACCATCCTCCTGTATCTCTCCAGCACCATCCTCCTGTACCTCTCCAGCACCATCCTCCTGTATCTTTCCAGCACCATCCTCCTGCCTCTCTCCAGCACCATCCTCCTGTATCTCTCCAGCACCATCCTCCTGTATCTCTCCAGCACCATCCTCCTGTATCTTTCCAGCACCATCCTCCTGTATATCTCCAGCACCATCCTCCTGCCTCTCTCCAGCACCGTCCTCCTGTATCTCTCCAGCACCATCCTCCTGTATCTCTCCAGCATCATCCTCCTGCCTCTCTCCACCACCATCCTCCTGCATCTCTCCAGCACCATCCTCCTGTATCTCTCCAGCACCATCCTCCTGTATCTCTCCAGCACCATCCTCCTGTATCTTTCCAGCACCATCCTCCTGCCTCTCTCCAGCACCATCCTCCTGTATCTCTCCAGCACCATCCTCCTGTATCTTTCCAGCACCATCCTCCTGCCTCTCTCCAGCACCATCCTCCTGTATCTCTCCAGCACCATCCTCCTGCCTCTCTCCACCACCATCCTCCTGCATCTCTCCAGCACCATCCTCCTGTATCTCTCCAGCACCATCCTCCTGTATCTCTCCAGCACCATCCTCCTGTATCTCTCCAGCACCATCCTCCTGTATCTTTCCAGCACCATCCTCCTGCCTCTCTCCAGCACCATCCTCCTGTATCTCTCCAGCACCATCCTCCTGCATCTCTCCAGTACCATCCTCCTGTATCTCTCCAGCACCATCCTCCTGTATCTCTCCAGCACCATCCTCCTGTATCTTTCCAGCACCATCCTCCTGTATCTCTCTAGCACCATCCTCCTGTATCTCTCCAGCACCATCCTCCTGTACCTCTCCAGCACCATCCTCCTGTATCTCTCCAGCACCATCCTCCTGTATCTCTCCAGCACCATCCTCCTGTATCTTTCCAGCACCATCCTCCTGCCTCTCTCCAGCACCATCCTCCTGCATCTCTCCAGCACCATCCTCCTGCATCTCTCCAGCACCATCCTCCTGTATCTCTCCAGCACCATCCTCCTGTATCTCTCCAGCACCATCCTCCTGTATCTTTCCAGCACCATCTCCTGCCTCTCTCCAGCACCATCCTCCTGTATCTCTTCAGCACCATCCTCCTGTATCTCTCCAGCACCATCCTCCTGTATCTCTCCAGCACCATCCTCCTGTATCTCTCCAGCACCATCCTCCTGTATCTTTCCAGCACCATCCTCCTGTATCTCTCCAGCACCATCCTCCTGCATCTCTCCAGCACCATCCTCCTGTATCTCTCCAGCACCATTCTCCTGTATCTCTCCAGCACCATTCTCCTGCCTCTCTCCACCACCATCCTCCTGCATCTCTCCAGCACCATCCTCCTGCCTCTCTCCACCACCATCCTCCTGTATCTCTCCAGCACCATCCTCCTGTATCTCTCCACCACCATCCTCCTGTATCTCTCCAGCACCATCCTCTTGTATCTCTCCAGCACCATCCTCCTGCCTCTCTCCACCACCATCCTCCTGTATCTCTCCAGCACCATCCTCCTGCCTCTCTCCACCACCATCCACCTGTATCTCTCCAGCACCATCCTCCTGTATCTCTCCAGCCCCATCCTCCTGTATCTCTCCAGCACCATCCTCCTGTATCTTTCCAGCACCATCCTCCTGCCTCTCTCCAGCACCATCCTCCTGTATCTCTCCAGCACCATCCTCCTGTATCTTTCCAGCACCATCCTCCTGCCTCTCTCCACCACCATCCTCCTGTATCTCTCCAGCACCATCCTCCTGTATCTCTCCAGCACCATCCTCCTGTATCTTTCCACCACCATCCTCCTGTATCTCTCCAGCACCATCCTCCTGTATCTCTCCAGCACCATCCTCCTGCCTCCCTCCACCACCATCCTCCTGCATCTCTCCAGCACCATCCTCCTGTTTCTCTCCAGCACCATCCTCCTGTATATCTCCAGCACCATCCTCCTGTATCTCTCCAGCACCATCCTCCTGTATCTTTCCAGCACCATCCTCCTGCCTCTCTCCAGCACTATCCTCCTGTATCTCTCCAGCACCATCCTCCTGCCTCTCTCCACCACCATCCTCCTGCCTCTCTCCACCACCATCCTCCTGTATCTCTCCAGCACCATCTTCCTGTATCTCTCCAGCACCATCCTCCTGTATCTCTCCAGCACCATCCTCCTGTATCTCTCCAGCACCATCCTCCTGTATCTTTCCAGCACCATCCTCCTGCCTCTCTCCAGCACCATCCTCCTGTATCTCTCCAGCACCATCCTCCTGTATCTCTCCAGCACCATCCTCCTGTATCACTCCAGCACCATCCTCCTGTATCTCTCCAGCACCATCCTCCTGTATCTCTCCAGCACCATCCTCCTGTATCTTTCCAGCACCATCCTCCTGTATCTCTCCAGCACCATCCTCCTGTATCTTTCCAGCACCATCCTCCTGTATCTCTCCAGCACCATCCTCCTGTATCTTTCCAGCACCATCCTCCTCTATATCTCCAGCACCATCCTCCTGTATCTCTCTAGCACCATCCTCCTGTATCTCTCCAGCACCATCCTCCTGTATCTCTCCAGCACCATCCTCCTGTATCTTTCCAGCACCATCCTCCTCTATATCTCCTGCACCATCCTCCTGTATCTCTCTAGCACCATCCTCCTGTATCTCTCCAGCACCTTCCTCCTGTATCTCTCCAGCACCATCCTCCTGTATCTTTCCAGCACCACCCTCCTCTATATCTCCAGCACCATCCTCCTGTATCTCTCTAGCACCATCCTCCTGTATCTCTCCAGCACCATCCTCCTGTATCTCTCCAGCACCATCCTCCTGCCTCTCTCCACCACCATCCTCCTGCATCTCTCCAGCACCATCCTCCTGTATCTCTCCAGCACCATCCTCCTGTATCTTTCCAGCACCATCCTCCTGCCTCTCTCCAGCACCATCCTCCTGTATCTCTCCAGCACCATCCTCTTGCCTCTCTCCACCACCATCCTCCTGCATCTCTCCAGCACCATCCTCCTGCATCTCTCCAGCACCATCCTCCTGTATCTTTCCAGCACCATCCTCCTCTATATCTCCTGCACCATCCTCCTGTATCTCTCTAGCACCATCCTCCTGTATCTTTCCAGCACCATCCTCCTGCCTCTCTCCAGCACCATCCTCCTGCCTCTCTCCACCACCATCCTCCTGCATCTCTCCAGCACCATCCTCCTGCATCTCTCCAGCACCATCCTCCTGTATCTTTCCAGCACCATCCTCCTGTATCTCTCCAGCACCATCCTCCTGTATCTCTCCAGCACCATCCTCCTGTATCTCTCCAGCACCTTCCTCCTGTATCTCTCCAGCACCTTCCTCCTGTATCTCTCCAACACCATCCTCCTGTATCTCTCCTGCACCATCCTCCTGCATCTCTCCAGCACCATCCTCCTGTATCTCTCCAGCACCTTCCTCCTGCCTCTCTCCAGCACCATCCTCCTGTATCTCTTCAGCACCATCCTCCTGTATCTCTCCAGCACCATCCTCCTGTATCTCTCCAGCACCATCCTCCTGTATCTCTCCAGCACCATCCTCCTGTATCTTTCCAGCACCATCCTCCTGCCTCTCTCCAGCACTATCCTCCTGTATCTCTCCAGCACCATCCTCCTGCCTCTCTCCACCACCATCCTCCTGCCTCTCTCCACCACCATCCTCCTGTATCTCTCCAGCACCATCTTCCTGTATCTCTCCAGCACCATCCTCCTGCCTCTCTCCACCACCATCCTCCTGTATCTCTCCAGCACCATCCTCCTGTATCTCTCCACTACCATCCTCCTGCCTCTCTCCACCACCATCCTCCTGCATCTCTCCAGCACCATCCTCCTGTATCTCTCCAGCACCATCCTCCTGTATCTTTCCAGCACCATCCTCCTGCCTCTCTCCAGCACCATCCTCCTGTATCTCTCCAGCACCATCCTCCTGCCTCTCTCCACCACCATCCTCCTGCATCTCTCCAGCACCATCCTCCTGTATCTCTCCAGCACCATCCTCCTGTATCTCTCCAGCACCATCCTCCTGTATCTCTCCAGCACCATCCTCCTGTATCTTTCCAGCACCATCCTCCTGTATCTCTCCAGCACCATCCTCCTGTATCTCTCCACCACCATCCTCCTGTATCTCTCCAGCACCATCCTCCTGTATCTCTCCAGCACCATCCTCCTGTATCTCTCCAGCACCATCCTCCTGTATCTCTCCAGCACCATCCTCCTGTATCTTTCCAGCACCATCCTCCTGCCTCTCTCCAGCACTATCCTCCTGTATCTCTCCAGCACCATCCTCCTGCCTCTCTCCACCACCATCCTCCTGCCTCTCTCCACCACCATCCTCCTGTATCTCTCCAGCACCATCTTCCTGTATCTCTCCAGCACCATCCTCCTGCCTCTCTCCACCACCATCCTCCTGTATCTCTCCAGCACCATCCTCCTGTATCTTTCCAGCACCATCCTCCTGTATCTCTCCAGCACCATCCTCCTGTATCTTTCCAGCACCATCCTCCTGTATATCTCCAGCACCATCCTCCTGCCTCTCTCCAGCACCGTCCTCCTGTATCTCTCCAGCACCATCCTCCTGTATCTCTCCAGCACCATCCTCCTGCCTCTCTCCACCACCATCCTCCTGTATCTCTCTAGCACCATCCTCCTGTATCTCTCCACCACCATCCTCCTGTATCTCTCCACCACCATCCTCCTGTATCTCTCCACCACATCCTCCTGTATCTCTCCAGCACCATCCTCCTGCCTCTCTCCACCACCATCCTCCTGCATCTCTCCAGCACCATCCTCCTGTATCTCTCCAGCACCATCCTCCTGTATCTCTCCAGCACCATCCTCCTGTATCTTTCCAGCACCATCCTCCTGCCTCTCTCCAGCACCATCCTCCTGTATCTCTCCAGCACCATCCTCCTGCCTCTCTCCACCACCATCCTCCTGCATCTCTCCAGCACCATCCTCCTGTATCTCTCCAGCACCATCCTCCTGTATCTCTCCAGCACCATCCTCCTGTATCTCTCTAGCACCATCCTCCTGTATCACTCCACCACCATCCTCCTGTATCTCTCCACCACATCCTCCTGTATCTCTCCACTACCATCCTCCTGCCTCTCTCCACCACCATCCTCCTGCATCTCTCCAGCACCATCCTCCTGTATCTCTCCAGCACCATCCTCCTGTATCTCTCCAGCACCATCCTCCTGTATCTTTCCAGCACCATCCTCCTGCCTCTCTCCAGCACCATCCTCCTGTATCTCTCCAGCACCATCCTCCTGCCTCTCTCCACCACCATCCTCCTGCATCTCTCCAGCACCATCCTCCTGTATCTCTCCAGCACCATCCTCCTGTATCTCTCCAGCACCATCCTCCTGTATCTCTCCAGCACCATCCTCCTGTATCTTTCCAGCACCATCCTCCTGTATCTCTCCAGCACCATCCTCCTGTATCTCTCCACCACCATCCTCCTGTATCTCTCCAGCACCATCCTCCTGTATCTCTCCACCACCATCCTCCTGTATCTCTCCAGCACCATCCTCTTGTATCTCTCCAGCACCATCCTCCTGCCTCTCTCCAGCACCATCCTCCTGTATCTCTCCAGCACCATCCTCCTGTATCTTTCCAGCACCATCCTCCTGTATCTCTCCAGCACCATCCTCCTGTATCTTTCCAGCACCATCCTCCTGTATATCTCCAGCACCATCCTCCTGCCTCTCTCCAGCACCGTCCTCCTGTATCTCTCCAGCACCATCCTCCTGTATCTCTCCAGCACCATCCTCCTGCCTCTCTCCACCACCATCCTCCTGTATCTCTCTAGCACCATCCTCCTGTATCTCTCCACCACCATCCTCCTGTATCTCTCCACCACATCCTCCTGTATCTCTCCAGCACCATCCTCCTGCCTCTC
The DNA here is from genome assembly GCF_028390025.1 of Pseudophryne corroboree. Classification (NCBI taxonomy): domain Eukaryota; kingdom Metazoa; phylum Chordata; class Amphibia; order Anura; family Myobatrachidae; genus Pseudophryne; species Pseudophryne corroboree. The sequence goes on along the minus strand of NC_086449.1, from coordinate 127,597,322 downwards.
TCCACCACCATCCTCCTGCATCTCTCCAGCACCATCCTCCTGTATCTCTCCAGCACCATCCTCCTGTATCTCTCCAGCACCATCCTCCTGTATCTTTCCAGCACCATCCTCCTGCCTCTCTCCAGCACCATCCTCCTGTATCTCTCCAGCACCATCCTCCTGTATCTATCCAGCACCATCCTCCTGCCTCTCTCCAGCACCATCCTCCTGTATCTCTCCAGCACCATCCTCCTGCCTCTCTCCACCACCATCCTCCTGCATCTCTCCAGCACCATCCTCCTGTATCTCTCCAGCACCATCCTCCTGTATCTCTCCAGCACCATCCTCCTGTATCTCTCCAGCACCATCCTCCTGTATCTTTCCAGCACCATCCTCCTGCCTCTCTCCAGCACCATCCTCCTGTATCTCTCCAGCACCATCCTCCTGCATCTCTCCAGTACCATCCTCCTGTATCTCTCCAGCACCATCCTCCTGTATCTCTCCAGCACCATCCTCCTGTATCTTTCCAGCACCATCCTCCTGTATCTCTCCAGCACCATCCTCCTGTATCTTTCCAGCACCATCCTCCTGTATCTCTCTAGCACCATCCTCCTGTATCTCTCCAGCACCATCCTCCAGTACCTCTCCAGCACCATCCTCCTGTATCTCTCAAGCACCATCCTCCTGTATCTCTCCAGCACCATCCTCCTGTATCTTTCCAGCACCATCCTCCTGCCTCTCTCCAGCACCATCCTCCTGCATCTCTCCAGCACCATCCTCCTGCATCTCTCCAGCACCATCCTCCTGTATCTCTCCAGCACCATCCTCCTGTATCTCTCCAGCACCATCCTCCTGTATCTTTCCAGCACCATCTCCTGCCTCTCTCCAGCACCATCCTCCTGTATCTCTTCAGCACCATCCTCCTGTATCTCTCCAGCACCATCCTCCTGTATCTCTCCAGCACCATCCTCCTGCCTCTCTCCACCACCATCCTCCTGCCTCTCTCCAGCACCATCCTCCTGTATCTCTCCAGCACCATCCTCCTGCCTCTCTCCACCACCATCCTCCTGCATCTCTCCAGCACCATCCTCCTGTATCTCTCCAGCACCATTCTCCTGTATCTCTCCAGCACCATCCTCCTGCCTCTCTCCACCACCATCCTCCTGCATCTCTCCAGCACCATCCTCCTGCCTCTCTCCACCACCATCCTCCTGTATCTCTCCAGCACCATCCTCCTGTATCTCTCCACCACCATCCTCCTGTGACTCTCCAGCACCATCCTCCTGTATCTCTCCAGCACCACCCTCCTGCCTCTCTCCACCACCATCCTCCTGTATCTCTCCAGCACCATTCTCCTGCCTCTCTCCACCACCATCCTCCTGTATCTCTCCAGCACCATCCTCCTGTATCTCTCCAGCACCATCCTCCTGTACCTCTCCAGCACCATCCTCCTGTATCTTTCCAGCACCATCCTCCTGCCTCTCTCCAGCACCATCCTCCTGTATCTCTCCAGCACCATCCTCCTGTATCTCTCCAGCACCATCCTCCTGTATCTTTCCAGCACCATCCTCCTGTATATCTCCAGCACCATCCTCCTGCCTCTCTCCAGCACCGTCCTCCTGTATCTCTCCAGCACCATCCTCCTGTATCTCTCCAGCATCATCCTCCTGCCTCTCTCCACCACCATCCTCCTGCATCTCTCCAGCACCATCCTCCTGTATCTCTCCAGCACCATCCTCCTGTATCTCTCCAGCACCATCCTCCTGTATCTTTCCAGCACCATCCTCCTGCCTCTCTCCAGCACCATCCTCCTGTGTCTCTCCAGCACCATCCTCCTGTATCTTTCCAGCACCATCCTCCTGCCTCTCTCCAGCACCATCCTCCTGTATCTCTCCAGCACCATCCTCCTGCCTCTCTCCACAACCATCCTCCTGCATCTCTCCAGCACCATCCTCCTGTATCTCTCCAGCACCATCCTCCTGTATCTCTCCAGCACCATCCTCCTGTATCTCTCCAGCACCATCCTCCTGTATCTTTCCAGCACCATCCTCCTGCCTCTCTCCAGCACCATCCTCCTGTATCTCTCCAGCACCATCCTCCTGCATCTCTCCAGTACCATCCTCCTGTATCTCTCCAGCACCATCCTCCTGTATCTCTCCAGCACCATCCTCCTGTATCTTTCCAGCACCATCCTCCTGTATCTCTCCAGCACCATCCTCCTGTATCTTTCCAGCACCATCCTCCTGTATCTCTCTAGCACCATCCTCCTGTATCTCTCCAGCACCATCCTCCTGTACCTCTCCAGCACCATCCTCCTGTATCTCTCCAGCACCATCCTCCTGTATCTCTCCAGCACCATCCTCCTGTATCTTTCCAGCACCATCCTCCTGCCTCTCTCCAGCACCATCCTCCTGCATCTATCCAGCACCATCCTCCTGCATCTCTCCAGCACCATCCTCCTGTATCTCTCCAGCACCATCCTCCTGTATCTCTCCAGCACCATCCTCCTGTATCTTTCCAGCACCATCTCCTGCCTCTCTCCAGCACCATCCTCCTGTATCTCTTCAGCACCATCCTCCTGTATCTCTCCAGCACCATCCTCCTGTATCTCTCCAGCACCATCCTCCTGTATCTCTCCAGCACCATCCTCCTGTATCTTTCCAGCACCATCCTCCTGTATCTCTCCAGCCCCATCCTCCTGTATCTCTCCAGCACCATCCTCCTGTATCTTTCCAGCACCATCCTCCTGCCTCTCTCCAGCACCATCCTCCTGTATCTCTCCAGCACCATCCTCCTGCATCTCTCCAGCACCATCCTCCTGCCTCTCTCCACCACCATCCTCCTGTATCTCTCCAGCACCATCCTCCTGTATCTCTCCACCACCATCCTCCTGTATCTCTCCAGCACCATCCTCTTGTATCTCTCCAGCACCATCCTCCTGCCTCTCTCCACCACCATCCTCCTGTATCTCTCCAGCACCATCCTCCTGCCTCTCTCCACCACCATCCACCTGTATCTCTCCAGCACCATCCTCCTGTATCTCTCCAGCCCCATCCTCCTGTATCTCTCCAGCACCATCCTCCTGTATCTTTCCAGCACCATCCTCCTGCCTCTCTCCAGCACCATCCTCCTGTTTCTCTCCAGCACCATCCTCCTGTATATCTCCAGCACCATCCTCCTGTATCTCTCCAGCACCATCCTCCTGTATCTTTCCAGCACCATCCTCCTGCCTCTCTCCAGCACTATCCTCCTGTATCTCTCCAGCACCATCCTCCTGCCTCTCTCCACCACCATCCTCCTGCCTCTCTCCACCACCATCCTCCTGTATCTCTCCAGCACCATCTTCCTGTATCTCTCCAGCACCATCCTCCTGTATCTCTCCAGCACCATCCTCCTGTATCTCTCCAGCACCATCCTCCTGTATCTTTTCAGCACCATCCTCCTGCCTCTCTCCAGCACCATCCTCCTGTATCTCTCCAGCACCATCCTCCTGTATCTCTCCAGCACCATCCTCCTGTATCACTCCAGCACCATCCTCCTGTATCTCTCCAGCACCATCCTCCTGTATCTCTCCAGCACCATCCTCCTGTATCTTTCCAGCACCATCCTCCTGTATCTCTCCAGCACCATCCTCCTGTATCTTTCCAGCACCATCCTCCTGTATCTCTCCAGCACCATCCTCCTGTATCTTTCCAGCACCATCCTCCTCTATATCTCCAGCACCATCCTCCTGTATCTCTCTAGCACCATCCTCCTGTATCTCTCCAGCACCATCCTCCTGTATCTCTCCAGCACCATCCTCCTGTATCTTTCCAGCACCATCCTCCTCTATATCTCCTGCACCATCCTCCTGTATCTCTCTAGCACCATCCTCCTGTATCTCTCCAGCACCTTCCTCCTGTATCTCTCCAGCACCATCCTCCTGTATCTTTCCAGCACCACCCTCCTCTATATCTCCAGCACCATCCTCCTGTATCTCTCTAGCACCATCCTCCTGTATCTCTCCAGCACCATCCTCCTGTATCTCTCCAGCACCATCCTCCTGCCTCTCTCCACCACCATCCTCCTGCATCTCTCCAGCACCATCCTCCTGTATCTCTCCAGCACCATCCTCCTGTATCTTTCCAGCACCATCCTCCTGCCTCTCTCCAGCACCATCCTCCTGTATCTCTCCAGCACCATCCTCTTGCCTCTCTCCACCACCATCCTCCTGCATCTCTCCAGCACCATCCTCCTGCATCTCTCCAGCACCATCCTCCTGTATCTCTCCAGCACCATCCTCCTGTATCTCTCCAGCACCATCCTCCTGTATCTCTCCAGCACCATCCTCCTGTATCTTTCCAGCACCATCCTCCTGCCTCTCTCCAGCACCATCCTCCTGCCTCTCTCCACCACCATCCTCCTGCATCTCTCCAGCACCATCCTCCTGCATCTCTCCAGCACCATCCTCCTGTATCTTTCCAGCACCATCCTCCTGTATCTCTCCAGCACCATCCTCCTGTATCTCTCCAGCACCATCCTCCTGTATCTCTACAGCACCTTCCTCCTGTATCTCTCCAGCACCTTCCTCCTGTATCTCTCCAACACCATCCTCCTGTATCTCTCCTGCACCATCCTCCTGCATCTCTCCAGCACCATCCTCCTGTATCTCTCCAGCACCTTCCTCCTGCCTCTCTCCAGCACCATCCTCCTGTATCTCTTCAGCACCATCCTCCTGTATCTCTCCAGCACCATCCTCCTGTATCTCTCCAGCACCATCCTCCTGTATCTCTCCAGCACCATCCTCCTGTATCTTTCCAGCACCATCCTCCTGCCTCTCTCCAGCACTATCCTCCTGTATCTCTCCAGCACCATCCTCCTGCCTCTCTCCACCACCATCCTCCTGCCTCTCTCCACCACCATCCTCCTGTATCTCTCCAGCACCATCTTCCTGTATCTCTCCAGCACCATCCTCCTGCCTCTCTCCACCACCATCCTCCTGTATCTCTCCAGCACCATCCTCCTGTATCTCTCCACTACCATCCTCCTGCCTCTCTCCACCACCATCCTCCTGCATCTCTCCAGCACCATCCTCCTGTATCTCTCCAGCACCATCCTCCTGTATCTCTCCAGCACCATCCTCCTGTATCTTTCCAGCACCATCCTCCTGCCTCTCTCCAGCACCATCCTCCTGTATCTCTCCAGCACCATCCTCCTGCCTCTCTCCACCACCATCCTCCTGCATCTCTCCAGCACCATCCTCCTGTATCTCTCCAGCACCATCCTCCTGTATCTCTCCAGCACCATCCTCCTGTATCTCTCCAGCACCATCCTCCTGTATCTTTCCAGCACCATCCTCCTGTATCTCTCCAGCACCATCCTCCTGTATCTTTCCAGCACCATCCTCCTGCCTCTCTCCAGCACCATCCTCCTGTATCTCTCCAGCACCATCCTCCTGTATCTTTCCAGCACCATCCTCCTGCCTCTCTCCAGCACCATCCTCCTGTATCTCTCCAGCACCATCCTCCTGCCTCTCTCCACCACCATCCTCCTGCATCTCTCCAGCACCATCCTCCTGTATCTCTCCAGCACCATCCTCCTGTATCTCTCCAGCACCATCCTCCTGTATCTCTCCAGCACCATCCTCCTGTATCTTTCCAGCACCATCCTCCTGCCTCTCTCCAGCACCATCCTCCTGTATCTCTCCAGCACCATCCTCCTGCATCTCTCCAGTACCATCCTCCTGTATCTCTCCAGCACCATCCTCCTGTATCTCTCCAGCACCATCCTCCTGTATCTTTCCGGCACCATCCTCCTGTATCTCTCCAGCACCATCCTCCTGTATCTTTCCAGCACCATCCTCCTGTATCTCTCTAGCACCATCCTCCTGTATCTCTCCAGCACCATCCTCCAGTACCTCTCCAGCACCATCCTCCTGTATCTCTCAAGCACCATCCTCCTGTATCTCTCCAGCACCATCCTCCTGTATCTTTCCAGCACCATCCTCCTGCCTCTCTCCAGCACCATCCTCCTGCATCTCTCCAGCACCATCCTCCTGCATCTCTCCAGCACCATCCTCCTGTATCTCTCCAGCACCATCCTTCTGTATCTCTCCAGCACCATCCTCCTGTATCTTTCCAGCACCATCTCCTGCCTCTCTCCAGCACCATCCTCCTGTATCTCTTCAGCACCATCCTCCTGTATCTCTCCAGCACCATCCTCCTGTATCTCTCCAGCACCATACTCCTGTATCTCTCCAGCACCATCCTCCTGTATCTTTCCAGCACCATCCTCCTGTATCTCTCCAGCACCATCCTCCTGCATCTCTCCAGCACCATCCTCCTGTATCTCTCCAGCACCATTCTCCTGTATCTCTCCAGCACCATTCTCCTGCCTCTCTCCACCACCATCCTCCTGCATCTCTCCAGCACCATCCTCCTGCCTCTCTCCACCACCATCCTCCTGTATCTCTCCAGCACCATCCTCCTGTATCTCTCCACCACCATCCTCCTGTATCTCTCCAGCACCATCCTCTTGTATCTCTCCAGCACCATCCTCCTGCCTCTCTCAACCACCATCCTCCTGTATCTCTCCAGCACCATCCTCCTGTATCTTTCCAGCACCATCCTCCTGTATCTCTCCAGCACCATCCTCCTGTATCTCTCCAGCACCATCCTCCTGTATCTCTCCAGCACCATCCTCCTGTATCTTTCCAGCACCATCCTCCTGCCTCTCTCCAGCACCATCCTCCTGTATCTCTCCAGCACCATCCTCCTGTATCTTTCCAGCACCATCCTCCTGCCTCTCTCCACCACCATCCTCCTGCATCTCTCCAGCACCATCCTCCTGTATCTCTCCAGCACCATCCTCCTGTATCTCTCCAGCACCATCCTCCTGTATCTCTCCAGCACCATCCTCCTGTATCTTTCCAGCACCATCCTCCTGTATCTCTCCAGCACCATCCTCCTGTATCTCTCCACCACCATCCTCCTGTATCTCTCCAGCACCATCCTCCTGTATCTCTCCACCACCATCCTCCTGTATCTCTCCAGCACCATCCTCTTGTATCTCTCCAGCACCATCCTCCTGCCTCTCTCCAGCACCATCCTCCTGTATCTCTCCAGCACCATCCTCCTGTATCATTCCAGCACCATCCTCCTGTATCTCTCCAGCACCATCCTCCTGTATCTTTCCAGCACCATCCTCCTGTATATCTCCAGCACCATCCTCCTGCCTCTCTCCAGCACCGTCCTCCTGTATCTCTCCAGCACCATCCTCCTGTATCTCTCCAGCACCATCCTCCTGCCTCTCTCCACCACCATCCTCCTGTATCTCTCTAGCACCATCCTCCTGTATCTCTCCACCACCATCCTCCTGTATCTCTCCACCACATCCTCCTGTATCTCTCCAGCACCATCCTCCTGCCTCTCTCCACCACCATCCTCCTGCATCTCTCCAGCACCATCCTCCTGTATCTCTCCAGCACCATCCTCCTGTATCTCTCCAGCACCATCCTCCTGTATCTTTCCAGCACCATCCTCCTGCCTCTCTCCAGCACCATCCTCCTGTATCTCTCCAGCACCATCCTCCTGTATCTTTCCAGCACCATCCTCCTGCCTCTCTCCAGCACCATCCTCCTGTATCTCTCCAGCACCATCCTCCTGCCTCTCTCCACCACCATCCTCCTGCATCTCTCCAGCACCATCCTCCTGTATCTCTCCAGCACCATCCTCCTGTATCTCTCCAGCACCATCCTCCTGTATCTCTCCAGCACCATCCTCCTGTATCTTTCCAGCACCATCCTCCTGCCTCTCTCCAGCACCATCCTCCTGTATCTCTCCAGCACCATCCTCCTGCATCTCTCCAGTACCATCCTCCTGTATCTCTCCAGCACCATCCTCCTGTATCTCTCCAGCACCATCCTCCTGTATCTTTCCAGCACCATCCTCCTGTATCTCTCCAGCACCATCCTCCTGTATCTTTCCAGCACCATCCTCCTGTATCTCTCTAGCACCATCCTCCTGTATCTCTCCAGCACCATCCTCCTGTACCTCTCCAGCACCATCCTCCTGTATCTCTCAAGCACCATCCTCCTGTATCTGTCCAGCACCATCCTCCTGTATCTTTCCAGCACCATTGTCCTGCCTCTCTCCAGCACCATCCTCCTGCATCTCTCCAGCACCATCCTCCTGCATCTCTCCAGCACCATCCTCCTGTATCTCTCCAGCACCATCCTCCTGTATCTCTCCTGCACCATCCTCCTGTATCTTTCCAGCACCATCTCCTGCCTCTCTCCAGCACCATCCTCCTGTATCTCTTCAGCACCATCCTCCTGTATCTCTCCAGCACCATCCTCCTGTATCTCTCCAGCACCATCCTCCTGTATCTCTCCAGCACCATCCTCCTGTATCTTTCCAGCACCATCCTCCTGTATCTCTCCAGCACCATTCTCCTGCATCTCTCCAGCACCATCCTCCTGTATCTCTCCAGCACCATTCTCCTGTATCTCTCCAGCACCATTCTCCAGCCTCTCTCCACCACCATCCTCCTGCATCTCTCCAGCACCATCCTCCTGCCTCTCTCCACCACCATCCTCCTGTATCTCTCCAGCACCATCCTCCTGTATCTCTCCACCACCATCCTCCTGTATCTCTCCAGCACCATCCTCTTGTATCTCTCCAGCACCATCCTCCTGCCTCTCTCAACCACCATCCTCCTGTATCTCTCCAGCACCATCCTCCTGTATCTTTCCAGCACCATCCTCCTGTATCTCTCCAGCACCATCCTCCTGTATCTCTCCAGCACCATCCTCCTGTATCTCTCCAGCACCATCCTCCTGTATCTTTCCAGCACCATCCTCCTGCCTCTCTCCAGCACCATCCTCCTGTATCTCTCCAGCACCATCCTCCTGTATCTTTCCAGCACCATCCTCCTGCCTCTCTCCACCACCATCCTCCTGTATCTCTCCAGCACCATCCTCCTGTATCTCTCCAGCACCATCCTCCTGTATCTTTCCACCACCATCCTCCTGTATCTCTCCAGCACCATCCTCCTGCCTCTCTCCACCACCATCCTCCTGCATCTCTCCAGCACTATCCTCCTGTTTCTCTCCAGCACCATCCTCCTGTATATCTCCAGCACCATCCTCCTGTATCTCTCCAGCACCATCCTCCTGTATCTTTCCAGCACCATCCTCCTGCCTCTCTCCAGCACTATCCTCCTGTATCTCTCCAGCACCATCCTCCTGCCTCTCTCCACCACCATCCTCCTGCCTCTCTCCACCACCATCCTCCTGTATCTCTCCAGCACCATCTTCCTGTATCTCTCCAGCACCATCCTCCTGTATCTCTCCAGCACCATCCTCCTGTATCTCTCCAGCACCATCCTCCTGTATCTTTCCAGCACCATCCTCCTGCCTCTCTCCAGCACCATCCTCCTGTATCTCTCCAGCACCATCCTCCTGTATCTCTCCAGCACCATCCTCCTGTATCTCTCCAGCACCATCCTCCTGTATCTCTCCAGCACCATCCTCCTGTATCTCTCCAGCACCATCCTCCTGTATCTTTCCAGCACCATCCTCCTGTATCTCTCCAGCACCATCCTCCTGTATCTTTCCAGCACCATCCTCCTGTATCTCTCTAGCACCATCCTCCTGTATCTCTCCAGCACCATCCTCCTGTATCTTTCCAGCACCATCCTCCTCTATATCTCCAGCACCATCCTCCTGTATCTCTCTAGCACCATCCTCCTGTATCTCTCCAGCACCATCCTCCTGTATCTCTCCAGCACCATCCTCCTGTATCTTTCCAGCACCATCCTCCTCTATATCTCCTGCACCATCCTCCTGTATCTCTCTAGCACCATCCTCCTGTATCTCTCCAGCACCTTCCTCCTGTATCTCTCCAGCACCATCCTCCTGTATCTTTCCAGCACCACCCTCCTCTATATCTCCAGCACCATCCTCCTGTATCTCTCTAGCACCATCCTCCTGTATCTCTCCAGCACCATCCTCCTGTATCTCTCCAGCACCATCCTCCTGCCTCTCTCCACCACCATCCTCCTGCATCTCTCCAGCACCATCCTCCTGTATCTCTCCAGCACCATCCTCCTGTATCTTTCTAGCACCATCCTCCTGCCTCTCTCCAGCACCATCCTCCTGTATCTCTCCAGCACCATCCTCCTGCCTCTCTCCACCACCATCCTCCTGCATCTCTCCAGCACCATCCTCCTGCATCTCTCCAGCACCATCCATCTGTATCTCTCCAGCACCATCCTCCTGTATCTCTCCAGCACCATCCTCCTGTACCTCTCCAGCACCATCCTCCTGTATCTTTCCAGCACCATCCTCCTGTATCTCTCCAGCACCATCCTCCTGCCTCTCTCCACCACCATCCTCCTGCATCTCTCCAGCACCATCCTCCTGCATCTCTCCAGCACCATCCTCCTGTATCTTTCCAGCACCATCCTCCTGTATCTCTCCAGCACCATCCTCCTGTATCTCTCCAGCACCATCCTCCTGTATCTCTACAGCACCTTCCTCCTGTATCTCTCCAGCACCTTCCTCCTGTATCTCTCCAGCACCATCCTCCTGTATCTCTCCAGCACCATCCTCCTGCATCTCTCCAGCACCATCCTCCTGTATCTCTCCAGCACCATCCTCCTGCATCTCTCCAGCACCATCCTCCTGTATCTCTCCAGCACCATCCTCCTGCCTCTCTCCAGCACCATCCTCCTGCATCTCTCCAGCACCATCCTCCTGCATCTCTCCAGCACCATCCTTCTGCTTCTCTCCTGCTCAGCCCCCTGTGTCATTCTTGTTCATCCCCTTGCATCTCTACAACTCATGCCCCCACCAGTGTCTCTTCAGGCCCCTCTTACCTTCTTATCTTCACTGAACTGCCTGGTCCTCTTTGCAGTATTGGCATGATGTTACAATGTCATCTACACCGTGACACAAAAAATAAAATCCAAGAAGCCGCCAGGATCTAAGGAGGGGGAAGTGGCAACAACTTGACAAACACTAGTGCCATCCTCATGATCTAATGATGTGGGTGGTGGTGCGGGCTCTCTGTGGCTTGGGCACTCATTGAGCAGGGCCGTGGAGCCCTGACTATAATATTGCAATATACTGCTTCCTAAGCAAGAAAAAAAGGCATTTTGTTTCCCCCAGCACCCTGAATGATAACAGTAACCAGATGTAAATCCCACACAATATTAGAATTCAGAGATCTCGATTACATATATTTCCGCAAATGTATGAATAAGCCCCAAAGCTGCATCAAGGCGTCTCTGTATATTTGGGGTCCCTAGCGCTATATCTAGGTGGCGGGTGTGGCACCCCAAAACACCAGCATAAGCCAGAAAGCCCAGGGCAGCATACCAGTGAAAAATCTATAGTGTTAATAAATTAGTATTTAGGAAGCCGAAGCTATTAAGAAGGTGATACAAAAATTAGATGTAATTAAAATGGAGAAATAGCGTTAAAGAAATTAGTGTGTGAAAAGTGTTAATAGAATGTAAAGGTATTCCACACTTAAGCCATCCAGCTCAGCCAGTCCAGAGGCACCACACCTCACACCTCCATTAGCCCAATCTGGGTCTATGATTAACCAGCAAGGAGCCACATGATAATGTCTCCTTACTTAAATATATCTAAGCTAAGAGCTACCTACCTTGGAGCAACCCCATAATGCTCCATGTGGCATGTCAGGGCCTGCACCTCCTCCTAATGCAGGAACCTGTCTGTCTCTCACAACAGACATATATAGTGTGGCAGATGCTCATTTAGCTTAGTGATATCATTCAGGTGCTTGAAAGGGAGGGGTATTTCTAAGCATGCCATATGGAGCATCATGGGGTTGCTCCAACACGTTTAACACATTTAAACGTTATTACACTATTTGTGGCATCCCCCTTCCTTTTCTCTTATGTTTAAATTGCTGGGGACCAGAGATACAGGTAGTTATTTCAGGGTGAATGAGAAGTCGTACAGATTCTGATCCTTCTCTTGACCTACGTGATATAAACAGTGGATTTGTCCACTTGAAATGGTACATGTTCATTTCAAGGTTGTGATTCATTGGTGAAGGTTCCTATTGTTTAGACCTATATTTACTACACTAGAAGGCGCTATTTCTCATCCATATTTTTCAGATCTATTAAACTAAACCGTTTGGAATACCGGTTATTTGGAGAACAGCTGCCACACTTCAACAGGGGAGTGTTGAATGACTCTGTAAAGTTGGATGATTTTTCAAGGATTATAGACTCTGCATATTTGCATATTTGTTTTTTTGGTGTAGCGCTAAATACCACCACTATCACAATATATATGTATATATATATTAGAGATTATATATATATATATCCTCCATAGGCGGCACTCAGGAAAAATGTATTTTCCTGCGTGCCGCCTATGGAGGATATATTACACATAGCCATTGGCTATTTGTGAGGAGGGCACCGGGTACAGGATCCTGTGGTTTCCAGTGAGTGCCGGAGTTTGGAGATGTTTTATATATATATATATATATATATACACACACAAACAGTATGTGTATGTATGTGTATATATATATATATATATATATATATATATAGGCAAATGATGAAATGATGGGGGTAAGACAATGGGCAGTAAAATTGTGGTCCAGGAGTTGGTAGTAGGGTGAGCTTGGGGCTGCTTTGGTGGTCTCGGAGCATCTGGACTGGTATCCTAAATGAAGGGGGCAATGACATGATGAGAGGGTGTGGGTTGCCAATAATGTGCCTAGGGAATGCCTGACCCCTAAATTCGCCCCTGACTATAGCACAGTCCAAGATTCAATAGGGGATTCCCACCAACTGCCAGTGAGTCCCGGCTGGCGATGTTTGGCAGCATTTGGGGTGGGAGTTGGTGTGACTCCCCAATTTGAATTTTGGACTGTGCTGCAGTCAGGACACAACAACCACCCTATGGAGATCTGTGTAAGTATGTTGCATGTTGCCCAGCTTTGGTATTTAAGACACAGAATTCCAAAATGACTTCTGTAAATCCATCTCTAAGTGCCTGACCTGAGTACAAGGCTCTTCAGATGTACAGATCACCTATGCTATGGTCAAAACACATATCACCAGATGGGAATGTGAGTTTTCACCACATGCAGACATTACTATAGGTGTTTCCATGAAGGACTATGGGGGTAATTCTGAGTTGATCGCAGCAGCAAGTTTGTTATCAATTGAGCAAAACCATGGCCCTCATTCCGAGTCGTTCGCTCGGTAATTTTCTTCGCATCGCAGTGTTTTTCTGCTTAGTACGCATGCGCAATGTTCGCACTGCGACTGCGCCAAGTAATTTTGCTATGAAGATAGTTTTTTTACTCACGGCTTTTTCTTCGCTCCGGCGAACGTAATGTGATTGACAGGAAATGGGTGTTACTGGGCGGAAACACGGCGTTTTATGGGCGTGTGGATGAAAACGCTACCGTTTCCGGAAAAAACGCAGGAGTGGCTGGAGAAACGGAGGAGTGTCTGGGCGAACGCTGGGTGTGTTTGTGACGTCAAACCAGGAACGACAAGCACTGAACTGATCGCAGATGCTGAGTAAGTCTGAAGCTACTCTGAAACTGCTAATTAGTTTGTAATTGCAATATTGCGAATACATCATTCGCAATTTTAAGAAGCTAAGATTCACTCCCAGTAGGCGGCGGCTTAGTGTGTGTAACTCTGCTAAAATCGCCTTGCGAGCGAACAACTCGGAATGAGGGCCCATGTGCACTGCAGGGGGAGCAGATATAACATTTGCAGAGAGAGTTAGATTTGGGTGGGTTATTTAGTTTCTGCGCAGGGTAAATACTGGCTGCTTTATTTTTCACTGCAAATTACATTGCAGATTGAACACACCCCACACAAATCTAACTCTCTCTGCACATGTTATATCTGCTTCCCCTGCAGTGCACATGGGGGGTCATTCCGAGTTGTTCGCTCGCAAGCTGCTTTTAGCAGCTTTGCACACGCTAAGCCGCCGCCTACTGGGAGTGAATCTTAGCTTATCAAAATTGCGAACGAAAGATTTGCAGAATTGCGAATAGACACTTCTTAGCAGTTTCTGAGTAGCTCCAGACTTACTCTGCATCTGCGATCAGTTCAGTCAGTGTCGTTCCTGGTTTGACGTCACAAACACACCCAGCGTTCGCCCAGACACTCCTCCGTTTCTCCAGCCACTCCCGCGTTTTTCCCAGAAACGGAAGCGTTTTTTCACACACACCCATAAAACGGCCAGTTTCCGCCCAGAAACACCCACTTCCTGTCAATCACATTACGATCACCAGAACGAAGAAAAAACCTCGTAATGCCGTGAGTAAAATACCTAACTGCATAGCAAATTTACTTGGCGCAGTTGCACTGCGGACATTGCGCAAGCGCATTAGCGACTAATCGCTCCGTTGCCGAAAAAAAAATAACGAGCGAACAACTCAGAATGACCCCCATGGTTTTGCCCAACTGCTAACAAATTTACTGCTGCGATCAACTCAGAATTAGGCCCTATATTCAAGCTACAACTGTTGTTGACAAAGACTGGACTGAGAACACAATAACAGGACAAAGAGGGGACAGCAATAGCAAATTGTGTTTAGTAAGAGCTGAGAAAGTTACAGCAAGTATTGTAGGTTCATGGCAGGCAGAATATGACATGATTGCAGAAAGGACTTGAATTCTGTAATGTACTGTCCCATCTGCTGTCCCAACATAACCTGTAGGAGGCTGCTGTAGCACTTATACCCACACTGTGGGTGTTTGTAAATGCTGAGAATGTAATTACACTGTCAGTCATACCCCACATAAAGCAATGGTCGCAGGATATGAGAAAATTGTGTCTAATAATATATTCACCTCTCCGGGACCATGGAACAAATAGCACAATGAGGGGAATTCAAATGTTTGAAAAGTCGGTTGGGTGTCTGTTTTTTCCTGTCTATTAGATAGGAAAAACCAGACACCCAGCTAACTTTTCAAACATTTGAATTCCCCCCAAAGAATTAAAAACCATTGGGGCCAATTCAAGTGTTTTGTGGTCCTCCAAACATATTGTGCACCTACTAGGGCTATTCAATTGTTGTCCCCTGTTGGTCGGCTAAAGTACGGGTTTGGGTGCAAAACCATGGTATTTACGCACATTTCAGCTCGCACCTCAGCAGGCTGCGAGCTGAAATGTGTCTCCCCAACTGCATACACACCCGAATAGAGGAACAATTGAATTGCTACATTGGGTGCAATCTAGTGGCGGCCGTGGAGACAAACAATTGAATTGGTCCCCCATTGCTTTTGGGCTAAGGATCCCAACAAAAGGATCTGTCCAAATGTCCAGTATTCATTTAGAAAAAGCTCATAAACTCCAAGTAGAAGCATAGAAAGTCAGAAAGTTTTCTCCCATTGTGGGTGAGACTTTCAGTCTCTAGGAGATACAATGGGGGTAATTCCAAGTTGATCGCAGCAGCAAGTTTGTTAGCGATTGGGCAAAACCATGTGCACTGCAGGGGAGGCAGATTTAACATGTGCAGAGAGAGTTAGATTTGGGTGTGGTGTGTTCAATCTGCAATCTAATTTGCAGTGTAAAATAAAGCAGCCAGTATTTACCCTGCACAGAAACAAAATAACCCACCCAAATCTAACTCTCTCTGCACATGTTATATCTGCTTCCCCTGCAGTGCACATGGTTTTGCCCAACTGCTAAAAAAATTCCTGCTGCGATCAACTTGGAATTACCCCCAATATACTGACACACTTTACTTTGTATGTACATAAAAGCAATTTACACACACCTTGAAACAAGAATAAGAGAACACTAGAAATGTTTTACTAATCATCAGAATAAATATTTTTAAAGGTAACATACATATAAAAATATTACACATAAAACACAAATGCCTTCAATAAACAAGCATAGAAATACTGCAATTGCTACAAAAAGCTAATTAGAAATTGAACACAGTTCTAAAGGGATCCTAAAATAGCAACAATTGTTGCAAGGGCTTGTTAGCCAATTCGGTAGTTATAATATCTACAGGAGAATTATCGACCTGATATCATGTCCCCAATGTGAGACAGTTTCTCATCAGATTTTCAGACTTGTGTTATGCTCGACCTCCTTGAATTGAATTACATGCTTATTGGAGTGAAGCTGGAATATAACAGCAGCATGGATGTAGCACCAGAGGCAGAACTCTGGGAGGCAACGGAGTCATCTGCCGCCGGGCTTCTGCTCTGAAGGGGGGCACCTCACCTCCCATTCTGTGACACCATTGAATTAAGTTAATTGATAGCTGTCGCTGTCTTTTCAGTGGCCGACTTCCTCACTGGTTCCTGCACCTTACAAATCACACCCTCTTTATTATACTGAATATACACATTTTACAAGTGTCATACCCAGGATTAGAAACCACGACCTATTACACTGGAAGCAGACGCCTTACTGATGAAGCTGTTTGCTCCTGTATAGGAAAAATGAGAATGTTAACTATATGAAGATAGAATTCTCATGCTTCCTCTACAGGAGCAAATAACTCCATCAGTAAAGTATCTGCTGTTAGTGTAACAGGTCATGGGTTCTAATCCTGGGAATGACTGCTAAGAAATCTGTGATTTAAAATAAAAGACAATTAAATGTATAAATACGGCATATGCATTTTTTTCAGTACACTCCACACACACACACACACACACACACACACACACACACACACACACACACACACACACACACACACATATGTGTATATATATATATATGTGTGTGTGTGTGTGTGTGTGTGTGTGTGTGTATATATATATATATATATATATACTGTACATACACACACACACACACACACATACATATATTTATCTTAATATAGGAAATAGGGGGGCACCAATATTTATCTTGCCTCCGGGCAACTGTGACGAACTTACGCCACTGTGTAGCACTCCGTTGGCAGAAGGTATAGCCATTTACTTCATGCACAGACTTCCGGTATATGATTTCATAGAGGGAGGGAGGACGTTGTCCGCGTTCCATTATACGAGGGGGCAGAGTTGCAGGTGTACTCCTAACAAGTTGGGAGGTATGCCTTTAACTATCCCTTTCTTAGGGGTACATTTGCTAAGATGGGAGTTCTATTTAAGATGGGATGTTGCCCATATCAGATTCCAGGTATTATCTTCTAGAACACAGGTTCTCAAACTCGGTCCTCAGGACCCCACACAGTGCATGTTTTGCAGGTCTCCTCACAGAATCACAAGTGAAATAATTAACTCCACCTGCGGACCTTTTAAAATGTGTCTGTGAGTAATTACTACACCTGTGCACCTGCTGGGTTACCTGCAAAACATGCACTGTGTGGGGTCCTGAGGACTGAGTTTGAGAACCTATGTTCTAGAAGGTGCTAGATAAATGAGAAGTACAATATGATTGGTTGCTATGGGCAACATCCCATCTAAAATAGAAGTCCCATCTTAGTAAATTTACCCCTTACAATATCAGGGCACATACAGTATGGCTATCTAAGTGCAATAACTGCCAAAGAGTGCACCCAGAACTAACCAGTAACAAAGTCCCCTCACTAAGGGGCAGATGTATTAAGCCTAAAGACAGCATAAGGAAGTGATAAAGCAGTGATAAGTGCAAGGTGATAAACGCACCAGCCAGTAAGCTCCTGTCAGTTTACATATTGGAGCTCATTGGCTGGTGCGCTTATCACCTTGCACTTATCACTGCTTTATCACTTCGTTATGCCTTCTCCAGGTTAATACAGCTGCCCCCAAGTCCTCAATGGGCTACCTTCACTCCTGTGGCTGTGCCAGTGACATGAAGGCAGGGGAAGAAGGGCCTCACCTGTCATACTCCAGTATACTCCTCAGTTTTGACTATAAAAATGACTAGAATAATACAAAAGCTATTTATAAATTATAAATATCATCTTTGTATTGTTCTTATAATTGAAATAGTCAAAATCACCATTAAAATATTACTATACTGTATGTGTGTATAAATCTGTCTCTGATAATAACCAGAGCCACACCGCACCTCACTCGCCTGCACCTACACCACAGACGTGGGCATTACTTTCACACCCAGGCAAATATTTCAGTATAAGTTTATTAAATACTGTATCACTAGTGAAGCTTCAGTTCTTTTAAGAACATTTTAACATTCAGAATAAAAACAAGTAATAAAAGCAATAAAGGTGGACAGAACTAGCACAATACTACATAGAGGGGGTAAGTCAGAGTTGATCGGAGCAGCAAATTTGTTAGCAGCTGGGAAAAACCATGGGGGTCATTCCGAGTTGATCGCTCACTAGCTGTTTTTTTGCAGCCATGCAAACGCTATGACATCTCCCACTGGGAGTGTATCTTAGCTTAGCAGAAGTGCGAACGAAAGGATCGCACAGCGGCTACAAAAAATTTTTGTACAGTTTCAGAGTAGCTTCAGACCTACTCAGCGCTTGTGATCACTTCAGACTGTTCAGTTCCTGTTTTGACATCACGAACACGCCCTGCGTTCGCCCAGCCACGCCTGCATTTTTCCTGGCACGCCCGCGTTTTTTCGAACACTCCCTGAAAACGGTCAGTTGACACCCAGAAACGCCCACTTCCTGTCAATCACTCTGCGGCCAGCAGTGCGACTGAAAAGCTTTGCTAGACCTTGTGTGAAACTACTTCGGCAGTTGTGAAAGTACGTTGCGCGTGCGCATTGCGCCGCATACGCATGCGCAGAAGTGCCTTTTTTTTTCTTCATCGCTGCGCAGCGAACGTTTTCAGCTAGCGATCAACTCGGAATGACCCCCCATGTGCACTACAGAGAGAGTTATATTTGGGTGGGTTATTTTGTTTCTGTGCAGGGTAAATACTGTCTGCTTTATTTTTACACTGCAATTTAAATTTCAGTTTGAACACAGCCCACCCAAATCTTTCTCTCTCTGTACATCTTATATCTGCCCCCCCTGCAGTGCACATGGTTTTGCCCAACTGCTAACAAATTTGCTGCTGCGATCAACTCTGAATTACCCACTAAGTACTGTATACATTATATATAACTAAAAACTAATTAATGAGAACTGTGTTGCTCAGTATGGGGATGATTCAATTAAGAGCAATCATCTTGCACTCGCGAGTAAGTGCAGCCATATGCTGTACATACAGTAGCTCCGACGATATTTATTTTTATCCCCACAGAGCTGTGTACAAAAATAGCAAGTCCAGGGTGAGATCGGCCGCTGGCGTTTCATTCCATTGTAGCGACAACTTGTCCCCTCACATGCGGAGACGAGCCAATTGTATCGTCCTCCATAAATTTATGTAATAGCCTTTTTCAGGAGAGCCTTATTAGGATATAATCCACCTTAATAAAAACATATTCAATATTTTCAGCCCCCAATAAAGGGGGTTACATACAGTAGAAACATAGAATGTGACGGCAGATAAGAAGGAGGTGTGTGCTGAGCACGGTCGGACTGGCCTACAGGGGTACAGGGAAACCACTGGTAGGCCCCACTGTCTGAGGGCCCACGCCTTCCTCTAGGGATCAGGTTCTAGTCTGTGCACTTGTATATTATACATGGTAGATATGTTGCATTACACTGCACAAGACTATTGTGAATTTCAAGCCTCTGTGGTGGCTGGCCACACCCCCTTTGTAGGGTGGTCACACCAATAAATATGGGCCCCTATCACTGCATTCCCCCAGTGGGCCCTTCATACTCCAGTCCCACACTGGTGCTGAGCGATCTAGCACAGATCGCTCAGCATACATCTCTCGCCCCGCTCAGCACACAGCGCGATGTGTGGTGAGTGAGGGGGAGGACGGGGGGGCCACTCCTTTCACACTGCACACAGGGACGTGCGGTGAGCTAAATGGCCCAGGAGACACTGGCTAACCCCAGATCCAGATTTACATGCACTATATGAGCCAAAGGGTACATCTGGGCATTATACACAGGTGCAGCATTATAAACTCCTGGAAATCTGGTGAGTTTTGATTAGAGATGTGTGGAAAGGATACACAGGTGAGGCACTGCCTCACCTGCCATAAACTTTCTACTCCAGAGTTTGGGCTATAAAAATTATTAGAATAATGCAAAGAAGATATTTCCAACAAATTATCAGTATTTTTCATATATTTTATTCAGTCAAAACTCAGGTTTAAACGTAAGTTTGACAGGAAAGGCTCTGCCTCACCTGCCTCACCCCACCACATGTCACTGCACTGCAGTGACGTGAGCCAAGGGCATAGCTACCATAGGCAGGGCCGTAACTAGGTGTGAGCGGATGTTGCTTAGCCCACAGCGCACATGCGCTGTGGGCGCACCATCCACATCCACCCCAATTGGCCGCCGACAGCACCAGCGCTCCCTCTATAATATATAATAGTAGTACTTGTGATGCGCCCGGATCGGCTTCTTCAATGCCGTACGCAGCGCTGGGCAGTCTCTCTCTGTGCTTCCCACCAGCGCCTCCCCCTCCTCGACTCCAGCAGCAGCAGCAGCGCGGTCTGCAGCGCACACATTACCATACAGCATTCACGGGATGCACCCCCTCCTGGCAGGGGATGCTGGAAGCCGTGAGGACGACAGACTCAGTTTGAACAGACTGGTGGCATCTACAGTCCATGTCCCGCTGTCAGCTCCAGCCGCCATGGCCGTCTGCTCTCCCAGCAGCACACCTCGCAGGGCAAGCTGTCGTCTTCACTCCTCCTGTTCATCAGCGCTTTGCTGTTCCTTTCTTATTATAGCAGGTATGTGCTGTACAATGATTAGCTACAGTACAGTATTCCACAGTGAACCTAATATTGTTTATTACAGTTTTCATACTCTAGTCTTCTGTAAGTTTGATAAAGAGAAATTTGTCATGCTGCATAATTACTTAGTTCTTTGTTTTTTATATTTTTGCTTGCCTTAATCTACAAATATATTGATGACAATTGTCTAAGTAAGTTGCTTTTCTTAATTGTATTCATATTTTACTGTACACTACTGTCTATCTACCTGTACGGAGAAGGGAGAGGGCACTATGATCATTACTAATATGTCAGATAATGTTGGATATAACTGATGTTCCCCATTTATATTGCAGTTTACCCATAAGTGGTATGTATCTATCAGGGCCGTGACTAGGTGTGTGCCAGTGGTGCCTTGCTTACAGTGCAAATGGCAAATGCACTGTAGGCGCACCATCTGGCAGCACCACCCACACAGCTGCTCTATCTCTGTCACTCACCGCCGCCGGTCACCACCTCCTGCCACCGCCTCCTGCTACTGCAGCGCTTACGTGGTGTGCGCTCAGCTCCTCAGCTTAAAGTTGCACAAGGTAGCGCCGTCATTTTGCCTTCTCCCACCCCCCTGCAATGTCTCCAGCCAGGGACTCGGGAGAGAAGTGATGACATCTCTCCCAGCTCAGCTAACTTCCACAATGTCCGGCACTGCAATGAGCAGCAGCGTTTGGGCGGGCGGGTAGTGGGAGGAGGACAAGGAGGCATCCAGTCTGAGCCCACAGCGGAGCGTGACCGTGTGGTGCAAAAGGTGCACAGCTCTGCCACCTGTCAGTCAGACCTTCAGTGACCTTTCCCTCACCTGCCTAGACACAGAGCTTGAGGGTGGTGAGTGTGGAACATAAAATAAGGGGGGGGGAGGTAGAATTAATTTCAAGATGTGATGGGGGGGGGGCGCCAGTGCTGTTTCTTGCACATAGCGCTAAAATGTCTAGTTACTGCTATGGGACCCAGAGCTTTGAGGGGCCTCCTTCCCTGTCACAGTTACATGTGTTGTTTATAGTTTTCATTATTGGGGCCCTTACAAACTTTCGCCTTGGGGCCTACAACATATCTCTTTATGTTCCAGGACCTGCTCATTGTAATCTGGTATAAAATGAACTGCAGGGTATTACAATGTTACATAATATGAACTGGGGTATTGTGATGTAGTACAATATGAAATGGAGGCACTATAGTGTGGCATATTATGAACTTGGGGCACTGTAATGAAACATACAGGAATATGAACTGGGGACACTATGGGGGATATTCAATTGTTTGAAAAGTCAGTTGGGTGACTGTTTTTTCCCTATCTAATAGACAGGAAAAAACAGACACCCAGCCGACTTTTCAAACATTTGAATTCCCCCCTATAAGTCATAATGTGAATTGGGGGTACTGTGTTGCATAATGTATACTGGCAGCCCTACAATGTGACATAACGTGAACTAGGGCCCTAATATGGTTCTGAAAATATTATACTATTATACTACTATTATAGGACTTAAAATTAACAAATGCTGCAGAGAGGTGTCGCTCTAGAACAGTGGTTCTCAAACTCGGTCCTCAGGAGCCCACACAGTTCACGTTTTCCATGTCACCCAGCAGCTGCACTGTGTATCACCAACTGTCACATTTAAAAAATCTACAGGTGACCTGCAAACATCAACTGTGTGGGGTCCTGAGGACCGAGTTTGAGAACCTGTGCCCTAGAATCATTCGGACAAGGGCCCCTTTAAAATGTTGCTATGGGGCCCACAAAGTTCTGGCTACGCCCTTGAAGTGAGCGATGTACTAGATTGTGCCTGCATGCAGGCCAATCTAGTACCGGCGATAGCGACGTGCGGGGCCGCGCATCGCTATCGCTATGGGGCATACACATGGAGAGATCCGTGGTTCATTTCTAAGCAATCTAGTCAGCACAGATCTCTCCATGTGTACTCCCCTTTAGTTCTTACAAGAAGCTGCAGATTATAAACACTTGGTGGAACTTAATGAAGTATAATTGATAACATTAAATCTAGAGATGAGCGCCGGAAATTTTTCGGGTTTTGTGTTTTGGTTTTGGGTTCGGTTCCGCGGCCGTGTTTTGGGTTCGACCGCGTTTTGGCAAAACCTAACCGAATTTTTTTTGTCGGATTCGGGTGTGTTTTGGATTCGGGTGTTTTTTTCAAAAAACCCTAAAAAACAGCTTAAATCATAGAATTTGGGGGTCATTTTGATCCCAAAGTATTATTAACCTCAAAAACCATAATTTACACTCATTTTCAGTCTATTCTGAATACCTCACACCTCACAATATTATTTTTAGTCCTAAAATTTGCACCTAGGTCGCTGGATGACTAAGCTAAGCGACCCTAGTGGCCGACACAAACACCGGGCCCATCTAGGAGTGTCACTGCAGTGTCACGCAGGATGTCCCTTCCAAAAAACCCTCCCCAAACAGCACATGACGCAAAGAAAAAAAGAGGGGCAATGAGGTAGCTGTGTGAGTAAGATAAGCGACCCTAGTGGCCGACTCAAACACCGGGCCCATCTAGGAGTGGCACTGCAGTGTCACGCAGGATGTCCCTTCCAAAAAACCCTCCCCAAACAGCACATGACGCAAAGAAAAAAAGAGGCGCAATGAGGTAGCTGTGTGAGTAAGATAAGCGACCCTAGTGGCCGACACAAACACCGGGCCCATCTAGGAGTGTCACTGCAGTGTCACGCAGGATGTCCCTTCCAAAAAACCCTCCCCAAACAGCACATGACGCAAAGAAAAAAAGAGGCGCAATGAGGTAGCTGTGTGAGTAAGATAAGCGACCCTAGTGGCCGACACAAACACCGGGCCCATCTAGGAGTGTCACTGCAGTGTCACGCAGGATGTCCCTTCCAAAAAACCCTCCCCAAACAGCACATGACGCAAAGAAAAAAAGAGGCGCAATGAGGTAGCTGTGTGAGTAAGATAAGCGACCCTAGTGGCCGACACAAACACCGGGCCCATCTAGGAGTGGCACTGCAGTGTCACGCAGGATGTCCCTTCCAAAAAACCCTCCCCAAACAGCACATGACGCAAAGAAAAATTAAAGAAAAAAGAGGTGCAAGATGGAATTGTCCTTGGGCCCTCCCACCCACCCTTATGTTGTATAAACAGGACATGCACACTTTAACCAACCCATCATTTCAGTGACAGGGTCTGCCACACGACTGTGACTGAAATGACGGGTTGGTTTGGACCCCCACCAAAAAAGAAGCAATTAATCTCTCCTTGCACAAACTGGCTCTACAGAGGCAAGATGTCCACCTCATCATCATCCTCCGATATATCACCGTGTACATCCCCCTCCTCACAGATTATCAATTCGTCCCCACTGGAATCCACCATCTCAGCTCCCTGTGTACTTTGTGGAGGCAATTGCTGCTGGTCAATGTCTCCACGGAGGAATTGATTATAATTCATTTTAATGAACATCATCTTCTCCACATTTTCTGGATGTAACCTCGTACGCCGATTGCTGACAAGGTGAGCGGAGGCACTAAACACTCTTTCGGAGTACACACTTGTGGGAGGGCAACTTAGGTAGAATAAAGCCAGTTTGTGCAAGGGCCTCCAAATTGCCTCTTTTTCCTGCCAGTATAAGTACGGACTGTGTGACGTGCCTACTTGGATGCGGTCACTCATATAATCCTCCACCATTCTTTCAATGGTGAGAGAATCATATGCAGTGACAGTAGACGACATGTCCGTAATCGTTGTCAGGTCCTTCAGTCCGGACCAGATGTCAGCATCAGCAGTCGCTCCAGACTGCCCTGCATCACCGCCAGCGGGTGGGCTCGGAATTCTGAGCCTTTTCCTCGCACCCCCAGTTGCGGGAGAATGTGAAGGAGGAGATGTTGACAGGTCGCGTTCCGCTTGACTTGACAATTTTCTCACCAGCAGGTCTTTCAACCCCAGCAGACTTGTGTCTGCCGGAAAGAGAGATCCAAGGTAGGCTTTAAATCTAGGATCGAGCACGGTGGCCAAAATGTAGTGCTCTGATTTCAACAGATTGACCACCCGTGAATCCTTGTTAAGCGAATTAAGGGCTCCATCCACAAGTCCCACATGCCTAGCGGAATCGCTCCGTGTTAGCTCCTCCTTCAATGTCTCCAGCTTCTTCTGCAAAAGCCTGATGAGGGGAATGACCTGACTCAGGCTGGCAGTGTCTGAACTGACTTCACGTGTGGCAAGTTCAAAGGGCATCAGAACCTTGCACAACGTTGAAATCATTCTCCACTGCGCTTGAGACAGGTGCATTCCACCTCCTATATCGTGCTCAATTGTATAGGCTTGAATGGCCTTTTGCTGCTCCTCCAACCTCTGAAGCATATAGAGGGTTGAATTCCACCTCGTTACCACTTCTTGCTTCAGATGATGGCAGGGCAGGTTCAGTAGTTTTTGGTGGTGCTCCAGTCTTCTGTACGTGGTGCCTGTACGCCGAAAGTGTCCCACAATTCTTCTGGCCACCGACAGCATCTCTTGCACGCCCCTGTCGTTTTTAAAAAAATTCTGCACCACCAAATTCAAGGTATGTGCAAAACATGGGACGTGCTGGAATTTGACCATATTTAATGCACACACAATATTGCTGGCGTTGTCCGATGCCACAAATCCACAGGAGAGTCCAATTGGGGTAAGCCATTCCGCGATGATCTTCCTCAGTTGCCGTAAGAGGTTTTCAGCTGTGTGCGTATTCTGGAAAGCGGTGATACAAAGCGTAGCCTGCCTAGGAAAGAGTTGGCGTTTGCGAGATGCTGCTACTGGTGCCGCCGCTGCTGTTCTTGCGGCGGGAGTCCATACATCTACCCAGTGGGCTGTCACAGTCATATAGTCCTGACCCTGCCCTGCTCCACTTGTCCACATGTCCGTGGTTAAGTGGACATTGGGTACAGCTGCATTTTTTAGGACACTGGTGAGTCTTTTTCTGAGGTCTGTGTACATTTTCGGTATCGCCTGCCTAGAGAAGTGGAACCTAGATGGTATTTGGTAACGGGGGCACACTACCTCAAGAAATTGTGTAGTTCCCTGTGAACTAACGGCGGATACCGGACGCACGTCTAACACCAACATAGTTGTCAAGGCCTCAGTTATCCGCTTTGCAGCAGGATGACTGCTGTGATATTTCATCTTCCTCGCAAAGGACTGTTGGACAGTCAATTGCTTACTGGAAGTAGTACAAGTGGTCTTCCGACTTCCCCTCTGGGATGACCATCGACTCCCAGCAGCAACAACAGCAGCGCCAGCAGCAGTAGGCGTTACATGCAAGGATGCATCGGAGGAATCCCAGGCAGGAGAGGAATCGTCAGAATTGCCAGTGACATGGCCTGCAGGACTATTGGCATTCCTGGGGAAGGAGGAAATTGACACTGAGGGAGTTGGTGGGGTGGTTTGCGTGAGCTTGGTTACAAGAGGAAGGGATTTACTGGTCAGTGGACTGCTTCCGCTGTCACCCAAAGTTTTTGAACTTGTCACTGACTTATTATGAATGCGCTGCAGGTGACGTATAAGGGAGGATGTTCCGAGGTGGTTAACGTCCTTACCCCTACTTATTACAGCTTGACAAAGGCAACACATGGCTTGACACCTGTTGTCCGCTTTTCTGGTGAAATACCTCCACACTGAAGAGCTGATTTTTTTGGTATTTTCACCAGGCATGTCAACGGCCATATTCCTCCCACGGACAACAGGTGTCTCCCCGGGTGCCTGACTTAAACAAACCACCTCACCATCAGAATCCTCCTGGTCAATTTCCTCCCCAGCGCCAGCAACACCCATATCCTCCTCATCCTGGTGTACTTCAACACTGACATCTTCAATCTGACTATCAGGAACTGGACTGCGGGTGCTCCTTCCAGCACTTGCAGGGGGCGTGCAAATGGTGGAAGGCGCATGCTCTTCACGTCCAGTGTTGGGAAGGTCAGGCATCGCAACCGACACAATTGGACTCTCCTTGTGGATTTGGGATTTCGAAGAACGCACAGTTCTTTGCGGTGCTTTTGCCAGCTTGAGTCTTTTCAGTTTTCTAGCGAGAGGCTGAGTGCTTCCATCCTCATGTGAAGCTGAACCACTAGCCATGAACATAGGCCAGGGCCTCAGCCGTTCCTTGCCACTCCGTGTGGTAAATGGCATATTGGCAAGTTTACGCTTCTCCTCCGACAATTTTATTTTAGGTTTTGGAGTCCTTTTTTTACTGATATTTGGTGTTTTGGATTTGACATGCTCTGTACTATGACATTGGGCATCGGCCTTGGCAGACGACGTTGCTGGCATTTCATCGTCTCGGCCATGACTAGTGGCAGCAGCTTCAGCACGAGGTGGAAGTGGATCTTGATCTTTCCCTAATTTTGGAACCTCAACATTTTTGTTCTCCATATTTTAATAGGCACAACTAAAAGGCACCTCAGGTAAACAATGGAGATGGATGGATACTAGTATACTTATGGATGGACTGCCGAGTGACGACACTGAGGTAGCTACAGCCGTGGACTACCGTACTGTGTCTGCTGCTAATATAGACTGGATGATAATGAGATGAAATCAATATATATATATGTATGTATATATAATATCACTAGTACTGCAGCCGGACAGGTAGATAATATATTTATTAGGTAATGATGACTGATGACGGACCTGCTGGACACTGTCAGCTCAGCAGCACCGCAGACTGCTACAGTAAGCTACTATACTATAGTAGTATGTACAAAGAAGAAAGAAAAAAAAAACCACGGGTAGGTGGTATACAATTATGGATGGACTGCCGAGTGCCGACACAGAGGTAGCCACAGCCGTGGACTAACGTACTGTGTCTGCTGCTAATATAGACTGGATGATTGATAATGAGATGAAATCAATATATATATGTATGTATATATAATATCACTAGTACTGCAGCCGGACAGGTAGATAATATATTTATTAGGTAATGATGACTGATGACGGACCTGCTGGACACTGTCAGCTCAGCAGCACCGCAGACTGCTACAGTAAGCTACTATACTATAGTAGTATGTACAAAGAAGAAAGAAAAAAAAAACCACGGGTAGGTGGTATACAATTATGGATGGACTGCCGAGTGCCGACACAGAGGTAGCTACAGCCGTGGACTAACGTACTGTGTCTGCTGCTAATATAGCCTTGATGATTGATAATGAGATGAAATCAATATATATATATGTATGTATATATAATATCACTAGTACTGCAGCCGGACAGGTAGATAATATATTTATTAGGTAATGATGACTGATGACGGACCTGCTGGACACTGTCAGCTCAGCAGCACCGCAGACTGCTACAGTAAGCTACTATACTATAGTAGTATGTACAAAGAAGAAAGAAAAAAAAAACCACGGGTAGGTGGTATACAATTATGGATGGACTGCCGAGTGCCGACACAGAGGTAGCTACAGCCGTGGACTAACGTACTGTGTCTGCTGCTAATATAGACTGGATGATTGATAATGAGATGAAATCAATATATATATGTATGTATATATAATATCACTAGTACTGCAGCCGGACAGGTAGATAATATATTTATTAGGTAATGATGACTGATGACGGACCTGCTGGACACTGTCAGCTCAGCAGCACCGCAGACTGCTACAGTAAGCTACTATACTCTATAGTAGTATGTACAAAGAAGAAAGAAAAAGAAAAAACACGGGTAGGTGGTATACAATTATGGATGGACTGCCGAGTGCCGACACAGAGGTAGCTACAGCCGTGGACTAACGTACTGTGTCTGCTGCTAATATAGACTGGATGATTGATAATGAGATGAAATCAATATATATATGTATGTATATATAATATCACTAGTACTGCAGCCGGACAGGTAGATAATATATTTATTAGGTAATGATGACTGATGACGGACCTGCTGGACACTGTCAGCTCAGCAGCACCGCAGACTGCTACAGTAAGCTACTATACTCTATAGTAGTATGTACAAAGAAGAAAGAAGAAAAAAAAACCACGGGTAGGTGGTATACAATTATGGATGGACTGCCGAGTGCCGACACAGAGGTAGCTACAGCCGTGGACTAACGTACTGTGTCTGCTGCTAATATAGAGTCTAGACTGGATGATAAATTATTGATAATGAGATGAAATCAATATAATATCACTAGTACTGCAGCCGGACAGGTACTATATATATTTATTATGTAATGACTGATGACGGACCTGCTGGACACTGTCAGGTCAGCACAGCACCGCAGACTGCTACAGTAAGCTACTATAGTAGTATGTATAAAGAAGAATGAAAAAAAAAAAAACCACGGGTAGGTGGTAGACAATATTATATATATATATATATTATATACAATTATATATATATATATATATATTAAACTGGTGGTGATTGATTATTAAACTGGTGGTCACTTCAGGTCACGTTGCAACTTGCAACTAGTACTCCGAGGCCTAAGCAGACAATCACAAAATATATTATTATACTGGTGGTCAGTGTGGTCACAACAATGGCAGTGTGGCACTGACTCTGGCAGCAAAAGTGTGCACTGTACGTTATATGTACTCCTGAGTCCTGCTCTCAGACTCTCACTGCTCCCCACTGTCAGTGTCTCCCCCACAAGTCAGATAATACACTTACAGTCACACTATCTAATCTATAAATATCACTTCAGCAAGTAGTATAGTAGTATACAGTATAGTAGTACTTCTCCTAATAATGCTCCCCAAAATACTGTGTCTCTCTCTTCTCTAAACGGAGAGGACGCCAGCCACGTCCTCTCCCTATGACTCTCAATGCACGTGTGAAAATGGCGGCGACACGCGGCTCCTTATATAGAATCCGAGTCTCGCGAAATAGAATCCGAGCCTCGCGAGAATCCGACAGCGTGATGATGACGTTCGGGCGCGCTCGGGTTAGCCGAGCAAGGCGGGAAGATCCGAGCCTGCTCGGACCCGTGTAAAAAACCTGAAGTTCGGGCGGGTTCGGATTCAGAGGAACCGAACCCGCTCATCTCTAATTAAATCTTCAGTAATCCAATACAGTCGGTATTAATAGTTCAACCGCAATCAAACCCAGCGACATATAACACACAAAGGTATTATTAACTGAATAAGTTGCTTTTGTACTGAGAGCTGCAGTACCCTTGAAATATATTACACTAAGTAGTAGTAGTAATATTATTATATTCTTCTTTATATGTTATTTGAACAGTGCGCAATGCATACTCAGTGATACCTCCGCTTCCCAGCAAGTTTGCCTGGGCTTGCAAAATGTACTGGCTACCTGTATTGTGTACAGACAGGGTGACATTTATACAGTATATTGATGTATTCTTGTTTTCTAAATATGTGAAATAAAATACTGTACACGATCTTTTGTTCTGGACCCGGCGATATATGTCAATACATAGGAATACAATGTATAGGTGTATACAATAGAGATGAGCGCCGGAAATTTTTCGGGTTTTGTGTTTTGGTTTTGGGTTCGGTTCCGCGGCCGTGTTTTGGGTTCGACCGCGTTTTGGCAAAACCTCACCGAATTTTTTTTGTCGGATTCGGGTGTGTTTTGGATTCGGGTGTTTTTTTAAAAAAACCCTAAAAAACAGCTTAAATCATAGAATTTGGGGGTAATTTTGATCCCAAAGTATTATTAACCTCAAAAAACATAATTTACACTCATTTTCAGCCTATTCTGAACACATCACACCTCACAATATTATTTTTAGTCCTAAAATTTGCACCGAGGTCGCTGTGTGAGTAAGATAAGCGACCCTAGTGGCCGACACAAACACCGGGCCCATCTAGGAGTGGCACTGCAGTGTCACGCAGGATGGCCCTTCCAAAAAACCCTCCCCAAACAGCACATGACGCAAAGAAAAAAAGAGGCGCAATGAGGTAGCTGTGTGAGTAAGATTAGCGACCCTAGTGGCCGACACAAACACCGGGCCCATCTAGGAGTGGCACTGCAGTGTCACGCAGGATGTCCCTTCCAAAAAACCCTCCCCAAACAGCACATGACGCAAAGAAAAAAAGAGGCTTTTTACTGATATTTGGTGTTTTGGATTTGACATGCTCTGTACTATGACATTGGGCATCGGCCTTGGCAGACGACGTTGCTGGCATTTCATCGTCTCGGCCATGACTAGTGGCAGCAGCTTCAGCACGAGGTGGAAGTGGATCTTGATCTTTCCCTAATTTTGGAACCTCAACTTTTTTGTTCTCCATATTTTATAGGCAGAACTAAAAGGCACCTCAGGTAAACAATGGAGATGGATGGATTGGATACTAGTATACAATTATGGACGGACTGCCACGGTTAGGTGGTATAAAAAAACCACGGTTAGGTGGTATATAATACAATTATGGATGGACGGACTGCCTGCCGAGTGCCGACACAGAGGTAGCCACAGCCGTGAACTACCGCACTGTACACTGGTTGATAAAGAGATAGTAGTATACTCGTAACAACTAGTATGACGACGGTATAAAGAATGAAAAAAAAAACCACGGTTAGGTGGTATATAATACAATTATGGTTGGACGGACTGCCTGCCGAGTGCCGACACAGAGGTAGCCACAGCCGTGAACTACCGCACTGTACACTGGTTGATAAAGAGATAGTAGTATACTCGTAACAACTAGTATGACGACGGTATAAAGAATGAAAAAAAAACCACGGTTAGGTGGTATATATTATAATAATAATACAATTATGGATGGACGGACTGCCTGCCGACTGCCGACACAGAGGTAGCCACAGCCGTGAACTACCGCACTGTACACTGGTTGATAAAGAGATAGTAGTATACTCGTAACAACTAGTATGACACTATGACGACGGTATAAAGAATGCAAAAAAAACCACAGTTAGGTGGTATATATTATAATAATAATACAATTATGGATGGACGGACTGCCTGCCGACTGCCGACACAGAGGTAGCCACAGCCGTGAACTACCGCACTGTACACTGGTTGATAAAGAGATAGTAGTATACTCGTAACAACTAGTATGACACTATGACGGTATAAAGAATGAAAAAAAAACCACGGTTAGGTGGTATATATTATAATAATAATACAATTATGGATGGACGGACTGCCTGCCGACTGCCGACACAGAGGTAGCCACAGCCGTGAACTACCGCACTGTACACTGGTTGATAAAGAGATAGTAGTATACTCGTAACAATTAGGATGACACTATGACGGTATAAAGAATGAAAAAAAAACCACGGTTAGGTGGTAGGTATATAATAATAAATAATACAATTCTGGTCGGACGGACTGCCTGCCGTGTGCCGACACAGAGGTAGCCACAGCCGTGAACTACCGCACTGTACACTGGTTGATAAAGAGATAGTAGTATACTCGTAACAATTAGGATGACACTATGACGGTATAAAGAATGAAAAAAAAACCACGGTTAGGTGGTAGGTATATAATAATAAATAATACAATTCTGGTCGGACGGACTGCCTGCCGTGTGCCGACACAGAGGTAGCCACAGCCGTGAACTACCGCACTGTACACTGGTTGATAAAGAGATAGTAGTATACTCGTAACAATTAGGATGACACTATGACGGTATAAAGAATGAAAAAAAAACCACGGTTAGGTGGTAGGTATATAATAATAAATAATACAATTCTGGTCGGACGGACTGCCTGCCGTGTGCCGACACAGAGGTAGCCACAGCCGTGAACTACCGCACTGTACACTGGTTGATAAAGAGATAGTAGTATACTCGTAACAATTAGGATGACACTATGACGGTATAAAGAATGAAAAAAAAACCACGGTTAGGTGGTAGGTATATAATAATAAATAATACAATTCTGGTCGGACGGACTGCCTGCCGTGTGCCGACACAGAGGTAGCCACAGCCGTGAACTACCGCACTGTACACTGGTTGATAAAGAGATAGTAGTATACTCGTAACAATTAGGATGACACTATGACGGTATAAAGAATGAAAAAAAAACCACGGTTAGGTGGTAGGTATATAATAATAAATAATACAATTCTGGTCGGACGGACTGCCTGCCGTGTGCCGACACAGAGGTAGCCACAGCCGTGAACTACCGCACTGTACACTGGTTGATAAAGAGATAGTAGTATACTCGTAACAATTAGGATGACACTATGACGGTATAAAGAATGAAAAAAAAACCACGGTTAGGTGGTAGGTATATAATAATAAATAATACAATTCTGGTCGGACGGACTGCCTGCCGTGTGCCGACACAGAGGTAGCCACAGCCGTGAACTACCGCACTGTACACTGGTTGATAAAGAGATAGTAGTATACTCGTAACAATTAGGATGACACTATGACGGTATAAAGAATGAAAAAAAAACCACGGTTAGGTGGTAGGTATATAATAATAAATAATACAATTCTGGTCGGACGGACTGCCTGCCGTGTGCCGACACAGAGGTAGCCACAGCCGTGAACTACCGCACTGTACACTGGTTGATAAAGAGATAGTAGTATACTCGTAACAATTAGGATGACACTATGACGGTATAAAGAATGAAAAAAAAACCACGGTTAGGTGGTAGGTATATAATAATAAATAATACAATTCTGGTCGGACGGACTGCCTGCCGTGTGCCGACACAGAGGTAGCCACAGCCGTGAACTACCGCACTGTACTGTGTCTGCTGCTAATATAGACTGGTTGATATTTAAAGAGATATTAGTAGTATACAACAATACTATACTGGTGGTCAGGCACTGGTCACCACTCCTGCAGCAAAAGTGTGCACTGTTAATTAATATAATTGTACTCCTGGCTCCTGCTAACAACCTGCAGTGCTCCCCAGTCTCCCCCACAATTAATTATAAGCTTTTAATTTATACATTGATGACTGTGCAGCACACTGGGCTGAGCTGAGTGCACACAGACTGAGTCACACTGTGTGACTGACTGTGCTGTGTATCGTTTTTTTTTTCAGGCAGAGAACGGATATAGCAGAGAGAAGTGAACGGATATATTATATTAAATAAAAGTTAACTAGCAACTGCACTGGTCACTGACTGTGGTAAACTAACTCTGTCTGCGACTCTGCACAATCTCTCTCTATCTAATCTATCTATCTCTATTCTAATGGAGAGGACGCCAGACACGTCCTCTCCCTATCAATCTCAATGCACGAGTGAAAATGGCGGCGACGCGCGGCTCCTTATATAGAATCCGAGTCTCGCGATAGAATCCGAGCCTCGCGAGAATCCGACAGCGTCATGATGACGTTCGGGCGCGCTCGGGTTAACCGAGCAAGGCGGGAAGATCCGAGTCGCTCGGACCCGTGGAAAAAAAAGTGAAGTTCGTGCGGGTTCGGATTCAAAGAAACCGAACCCGCTCATCTCTAGTATACAATACATAGGAATACAATGTATAGGTATACAATACATAGGAATGGATAATACTACCCCTAGCAGGAAGAAAGAGGCATTCCTCTATAAAAACAAAAAAATCAAAACACCCTTATGCTTTATGAAACAGGATATTCACCCACTTCCACAAGCAATGAAGATTAACATGCAATGAAACTCTCCGTGCGATTCCTGCTGTGCTATCTTCTAAGAACCTCAAATGATTTCCAGGCTCAAAGAAAACATACTGTAGGCAAGAAACAGGAAATAGTGATCATTAACCAAAGGTTATATTATGTCATTGTTATTACTAGAGATGAGCGGGTTCGGTTTCTTTGAATCCGAACCCGCACGAACTTCACTTTTTTTTCCACGGGTCCGAGCGACTCGGATCTTCCCGCCTTGCTCGGTTAACCCGAGCGCGCCCGAACGTCATCATGACGCTGTCGGATTCTCGCGAGGCTCGGATTCTATCGCGAGACTCGGATTCTATATAAGGAGCCGCGCGTCGCCGCCATTTTCACTCGTGCATTGAGATTGATAGGGAGAGGACGTGTCTGGCGTCCTCTCCATTAGAATAGAGATAGATAGATTAGATAGAGAGAGATTGTGCAGAGTCGCAGACAGAGTTAGTTTACCACAGTCAGTGACCAGTGCAGTTGCTAGTTAACTTTTATTTAATATAATATATCCGTTCACTTCTCTCTGCTATATCCGTTCTCTGCCTGAAAAAAAAAACGATACACAGCACAGTCAGTCACACAGTGTGACTCAGTCTGTGTGCACTCAGCTCAGCCCAGTGTGCTGCACAGTCATCAATGTATAAATTAAAAGCTTATAATTAATTGTGGGGGAGACTGGGGAGCACTGCAGGTTGTTAGCAGGAGCCAGGAGTACAATTATATTAATTAACAGTGCACACTTTTGCTGCAGGAGTGGTGACCAGTGCCTGACCACCAGTATAGTATTGTTGTATACTACTAATATCTCTTTAAATATCAACCAGTCTATATTAGCAGCAGACACAGTACAGTGCGGTAGTTCACGGCTGTGGCTACCTCTGTGTCGGCACACGGCAGGCAGTCCGTCCGACCAGAATTGTATTATTTATTATTATATACCTACCACCTAACCGTGGTTTTTTTTTCATTCTTTATACCGTCATAGTGTCATCCTAATTGTTACGAGTATACTACTATCTCTTTATCAACCAGTGTACAGTGCGGTAGTTCACGGCTGTGGCTACCTCTGTGTCGGCACACGGCAGGCAGTCCGTCCGACCAGAATTGTATTATTTATTATTATATACCTACCACCTAACCGTGGTTTTTTTTTCATTCTTTATACCGTCATAGTGTCATCCTAATTGTTACGAGTATACTACTATCTCTTTATCAACCAGTGTACAGTGCGGTAGTTCACGGCTGTGGCTACCTCTGTGTCGGCACACGGCAGGCAGTCCGTCCGACCAGAATTGTATTATTTATTATTATATACCTACCACCTAACCGTGGTTTTTTTTTCATTCTTTATACCGTCATAGTGTCATCCTAATTGTTACGAGTATACTACTATCTCTTTATCAACCAGTGTACAGTGCGGTAGTTCACGGCTGTGGCTACCTCTGTGTCGGCACACGGCAGGCAGTCCGTCCGACCAGAATTGTATTATTTATTATTATATACCTACCACCTAACCGTGGTTTTTTTTTCATTCTTTATACCGTCATAGTGTCATCCTAATTGTTACGAGTATACTACTATCTCTTTATCAACCAGTGTACAGTGCGGTAGTTCACGGCTGTGGCTACCTCTGTGTCGGCACACGGCAGGCAGTCCGTCCGACCAGAATTGTATTATTTATTATTATATACCTACCACCTAACCGTGGTTTTTTTTTCATTCTTTATACCGTCATAGTGTCATCCTAATTGTTACGAGTATACTACTATCTCTTTATCAACCAGTGTACAGTGCGGTAGTTCACGGCTGTGGCTACCTCTGTGTCGGCAGTCGGCAGGCAGTCCGTCCATCCATAATTGTATTATTATTATAATATATACCACCTAACCGTGGTTTTTTTTTCATTCTTTATACCGTCATAGTGTCATACTAGTTGTTACGAGTATACTACTATCTCTTTATCAACCAGTGTACAGTGCGGTAGTTCACGGCTGTGGCTACCTCTGTGTCGGCAGTCGGCAGGCAGTCCGTCCATCCATAATTGTATTATTATTATAATATATACCACCTAACTGTGGTTTTTTTTGCATTCTTTATACCGTCGTCATAGTGTCATACTAGTTGTTACGAGTATACTACTATCTCTTTATCAACCAGTGTACAGTGCGGTAGTTCACGGCTGTGGCTACCTCTGTGTCGGCAGTCGGCAGGCAGTCCGTCCATCCATAATTGTATTATTATTATAATATATACCACCTAACCGTGGTTTTTTTTTCATTCTTTATACCGTCGTCATAGTGTCATACTAGTTGTTACGAGTATACTACTATCTCTTTATCAACCAGTGTACAGTGCGGTAGTTCACGGCTGTGGCTACCTCTGTGTCGGCAGTCGGCAGGCAGTCCGTCCATCCATAATTGTATTATTATTATAATATATACCACCTAACCGTGGTTTTTTTTTCATTCTTTATACCGTCGTCATAGTGTCATACTAGTTGTTACGAGTATACTACTATCTCTTTATCAACCAGTGTACAGTGCGGTAGTTCACGGCTGTGGCTACCTCTGTGTCGGCAGTCGGCAGGCAGTCCGTCCATCCATAATTGTATTATTATTATAATATATACCACCTAACCGCGGTTTTTTTTTCATTCTTTATACCGTCGTCATAGTGTCATACTAGTTGTTACGAGTATACTACTATCTCTTTATCAACCAGTGTACAGTGCGGTAGTTCACGGCTGTGGCTACCTCTGTGTCGGCAGTCGGCAGGCAGTCCGTCCATCCATAATTGTATTATTATTATAATATATACCACCTAACCGTGTTATTTTTTTTTCTTTCTTTATACCGTCATAGTGTCATACTAGTTGTTACGAGTATACTACTATCTCTTTATCAACCAGTGTACAGTGCGGTAGTTCACGGCTGTGGCTACCTCTGTGTCGGAACTCGGCAGGCAGTCCGTCCATCCATAATTGTATTATTATTATAATATATACCACCTAACCGTGGTTTTTTTATTGCGCCTCATTGCACCTCTTTTTTTCTTTGCGTCATGTGCTGTTTGGGGAGGGTTTTTTGGAAGGGCCATCCTGCGTGACACTGCAGTGCCACTCCTAGATGGGCCCGGTGTTTGTGTCGGCCACTAGGGTCGCTAATCTTACTCACACAGCTACCTCATTGCGCCTCTTTTTTTCTTTGCGTCATGTGCTGTTTGGGGAGGGTTTTTTGGAAGGGACATCCTGCGTGACACTGCAGTGCCACTCCTAGATGGGCCCGGTGTTTGTGTCGGCCACTAGGGTCGCTTATCTTACTCACACAGCGACCTCGGTGCAAATTTTAGGACTAAAAATAATATTGTGAGGTGTGATGTGTTCAGAATAGGCTGAAAATGAGTGTAAATTATGTTTTTTGAGGTTAATAATACTTTGGGATCAAAATTACCCCCAAATTCTATGATTTAAGCTGTTTTTTAGGGTTTTTTGAAAAAAACACCCGAATCCAAAACACACCCGAATCCGACAAAAAAAATTCGGTGAGGTTTTGCCAAAACGCGTTCGAACCCAAAACACGGCCGCGGAACCGAACCCAAAACCAAAACACAAAACCCGAAAAATTTCAGGCGCTCATCTCTAGTTATTACTATTACACATCGTGTCAATGGGTTTTGTACAGTTTAACACTTTGTCTTGGGATTTCCTCATTCCAAAGATATTTATGGGTCCCCAAACACACTGTTACAGCTGCAAAACAGGTGGTACAGTTTTCTTATGTAATTAAAACAGGTGAAAGGTTATACATAGTTGTAGATATAATTACATTAAACTACCTATGGAATAATATGAGTGCATAATTCATCTGAGCTGTATTTATTATCTGTATGAGATTTCCAGAATCCCAGCTGAATGATTTACAGCAAAATGAGTTATATATATCTCTGACCAGCCCTTATTGTGCCCTAACCCAGCTGATCATGGGCCCAATTCAGACCTGATCGCTGCTGAGCATTTTCGCACAGCAGTCGGTCAGGCCTGAACTGCGCATAAACCGGCGCCACAGTGCACCGGCGCATGCCAGATAACCAACGGCTGTCTCAGCCCTGCGATCGCCTCTGCCTGACTGACAGACCAAGGTGATCCTTGGGCTAGAGGGG
Organism: Pseudophryne corroboree; assembly: GCF_028390025.1. Classification (NCBI taxonomy): domain Eukaryota; kingdom Metazoa; phylum Chordata; class Amphibia; order Anura; family Myobatrachidae; genus Pseudophryne; species Pseudophryne corroboree. Next base: position 127,558,876 of record NC_086449.1, on the reverse strand, counting down.
GTAGGGCGGTGGCATTTGGCCGCCATTTAGGGTCGCAGTCCGGGCAACGTAGGCGTGCCCGGACCGTTGGGGGGGGGGGGGGCCACGGCGGCTGTGTGATGTCACACGCAGCCGCTGCGACCCTCACAGCGACAAGCAGCTCCCTGCCAGTGTACAGGAGCTGCGCTGGCAGGGAGCTACTCCTAAAGTACAAAAGCATCATCTACGATCAGTACAATTAACAGACAAAGGGGGTAATTCCAAGTTAATCGCAGCAGGAATTTTTTTAGCAGTTGGGCAAAACCATGGGGGTCATTCCGAGTTGTTCGCTCGCAAGCTGCTTTTAGCAGCTTAGCACACACTAAGCCGCCGCCTACTGGGAGTGAATCTTAGCTTATCAAAATTGCGAACGATAGATTCGCAATATTGCGAAAAGACTTCTCTGTGCAGTTTCTGAGTAGCTCGAGACTTACTCTGCCAGTGCGTGCAGTTCAGTGCTTGTCGTTCCTGGTTTGACGTCACAAACACACCCAGCGTTCGCCCAGACACTCCTCCGTTTCTCCAGCCACTCCCGCGTTTTTCCCAGAAACGGTAGCGTTTTTTCACACACTCCCATAAAACGGCCAGTTTCCGCCCAGAAACACCCACTTCATGTCAATCACACTACGATCACCAGAACGAAGAAAAAACCTCGTAATGCCGTGAGTAAAATACCTAACTGCATAGCAAATTTACTTGGCGCAGTTGCACTGCGGACATTGCGCATGCGCATTAGCGACTAATCGCTCCGTTGCGAGAAAAAAATAATGAGCGAACAACTCGGAATGACCCCCCATGTGCACTGCAGGGAAGGCAGATTTAACATGTGCAGAGAGAGTTAGATTTGGGTGTGGTGTGTTCAATCTGCAATCTAATTTGCAGTGTAAAAATAAAGCAGCCAGTATTTACCCTGCACAGAAATAAAATAACCCACCCAAATCTAACTCTTTCTGCACATGTTATATCTGCCCCCCCCCCCTTCCCCTGCAGTGCACATGGTTTTGCCCAACTGCTAAAAAATCTCCTGCTGCGATCAACTTGGAATTACCCCCAAAAATAGCAGCGCTAAGTAAGCCTAAAAGGATGGATGAGCAACAACATTTAAAAATAATTAAAAATGTTTCATACGAAAGATGTATATAAAAAATTCAATTAATAGCTGCCGGGATCACCATTAGTAATTTCTATATCCTCTCCTCCTCATTGAGAAAAGTGCACCAAATGATGTAATGACTAATAGGCACAATGTTATCTGGACAGTTAGTAGACACATTCACCGTTGGAGGTAAATCAAGAGATTAGTGGCAGAACCTCAGCCAGGGTTCTGAACAGTCCTCACCAGTCACACGGTGCCTTTGAATGGAAGTGTTGATCTTGTCCAGATGTGCAATAAACATCCCACAGGGGTGCTTGAAATGTCTCTGATCCAATTTGGAGGAGGGTAGAGTAGCAATGGGTTGATCCAAGTGAAGCAGCAAGTCACACTGACGTGTTTCGCTGATCCCAGGTGTGACTTGCTGCTGTTTGAAAAAAAAAATTATTTAAAAGAAATAAAAATAAATGTTTTTCTTTTTCTTTTTTTTAACTAAAATCATTTTGGATAGGGTTAAATTCATGTTCTTCACCTAATTCACTCATTAAAAAAAACCAGACAATTTCTAAGCGTTTTTTGGGGGAAAAAATTGTCAGTTAAGTGGTTAAAGTACTATTTTTTCTGTATTGTTTTCCTAAGGGTGCAGGGCCACGCCTCCTGTGATTAGGCCACACACCCTGAAAAGTACCTGGACCCCTCCAGGCTCTCTGCTGCCTATGCAGAGGTGTAGCGTGTAGCCACGCGCCCGGAGCACGTGTGCTATGGCGCCCTATCCCCCCAAGTGTGCATGTGGGGTTAAATTAAAGTGGTGTCTCCCCAAGGCTGCCTCCCCCCGTGTCTCCCAATGGCTGCTTCTCCCACTGTATCTCCCGAAGGCTACCTCCCCCCCAGTATCTCCCCATGGCTGCCTTCCCCCTGTGTCTCCCTTCCCCCTGTCTCTTTCCATGACTGCCTCTCACCCCCATATTTCCACAGGGCTGCCCCCCCATGTATCTCCTCATGGCTGCCCCCCCTCCCCAGTATTTTTACCCATGGCTGCCTCCCCCCGCATATTTCCCCATGGCTGCCTCCCCCCCTGTATTTCCCCATGGCTGCCCCCCGCCCCTTCCCCTGTATTTTTCCATGGCTGCCTCCCCTCTGTGTCTTTCCATGACTGCCCCCGCCCCATGTATTTCCCCATGGATGCTTTCTCCCTGTGTCTTATCTCCGCATCCCCCTCCCCCTCCGGCAGCTACACTTACCACTCCTGCCTTGAGCTCCTCTTGTCATTACGGCGGTGGCTCCTCCTCTTCCTCAGTCACAGTGCACAGATGTTATGACGTCCCGCACTATGAGTGCTATGAAAGAAAAACTTTATTGTGTTGGGGCGCCGGGGAGAGCAGAGCTTCCATCCCTCACACAGCGCCGACGCTGAGCATAGTAACATGTAACTGGCGCATCATGTAGCTACTGACAAAATTGCGGCTCCCTTGCCAGAGGCAGGTGCCTGGAGCATGAGCTCCACCTGCGCCCCGCCCTCGCTACACCTCTGCACCTATGCACCCACAATATATTGCTTGTTCAATTAAACGCCCGCTATATCAGCCAGTGTGTAAACAGCTTTACTCTTTTCTGTACCTCACATTGGAAAATTGTTTACACAGTCTTGAAGTTCTGAATTTTTTATGCTTCAATGCATTGCATATTTCTTCTTTCTTTTATTTATATACCATTGTCCCCTGCGTGTGCAGCTCTGTTTTTATTCTGCTCTGCATGTCGTGTTTATACTTGGTATTCCAATAAATTCTATTAACAAAGAATAACATAGTACAGCCTTTGTTCTTCATGGAGGGTATAGAAATAGATTAACATTGATTTAATTTATGCTATTTGGTGATTACCAACCACCTTACAGTGAGGATGTTTAGTAGAGGGGCATCAGCTTTGGGGCATACTTGCCTACCTGACCCTCTCCATGAGGGAGAAAATGCTCTGTTCCTGGACTTTCCTGGTAATGTATGATTGCCATCACCTGTGGTGAGCTAGTTAATTGATAAGAAAGGTGTTTCACCACAGGTGATGGCAATCATACATTACCAGGAAAGTCCAGGAACAGAGCATTTTCTCCCTCATGGAGAGGGTCAGGTAGGCAAGAATGGCTTTGGGGTCCACACTCTCTCATTTTTGGTGTATTCACTCCCAGTATCTAGGCACAATATTGCACCATCAACTCTTAATGGCAGCAAGTGCCACAAAAATCAAATTCTTCTAATTAATGCACTGGATATAATTAACAAATTTTCATTTGGAAGCCAGACACACTTTAGACATACTTGCCTACCTGACCCTCTCCATGAGGGAGAAAATGCTCTGTTCCTGGACTTTCCTGGTAATGTATGATTGCCATCACCTGTGGTCAATCAAGGACTTAAACTGAAGGTACTAAAACACATTAGGTTCCACTGAGATTTGAACTCGGATCGCTGGATTCAGAGTCCAGAATGATAACCATTACACCATGGAACCTGTATTTGGAGTCAAGAAGAGTTTGATACATATTGGAGAAGACCACAAAGCCCATTGAAAACAGAAAATGGGGACTGTAGTGCTGTGGTACTTAACAGAACATAAGCAATATCGCTGGTATTTCCTGTATTCAGCTTTACATAACTAGGTAATACTTGCCTACCTGACCCTCTCCATGAGGGAGAAAATGCTCTGTTCCTGGACTTTCCTGGTAACGTATGATTGCCATCACCTGTGGTGAGCTAGTTAATTGATAAGAAAGTTGTTTCACCACAGGTGATGGCAATCATACATTACCAGGAAAGTCCAGGAACAGAGCATTTTCTCCCTCATGGAGAGGGTCAGGTAGGCAAGTATGACTTTAGAAATTGAATTAACTTGTTTATTTATTGCATTGAGCAATACTTACTGCATGTAAGAGACTTAGGGGTATGCAATTAGCCATGAAAAAATTTTGGATGCGAAAAACGGAGGCTTTTCACAATGTTTTTTTTTTCTTTTAATTGTCATTTGTTCTGCCTATCCCCGTTTTTTTCATGCCAAAGCACATAAAAGCCACAAAAAGTTGCAGACCTATAGGGGTAATTCCAAGTTGATTGCAGCAGGAATTTTGTTAGCAGTTGGGCAAAACCATGTGCACTGCAGGGGAGGCAGATATAACATGTGCAGAGAGAGTTAGATTTGGGTGTGGTGTGTTCAATCTGCAATCTAATTTGCAGTGTATAAATAAAGCAGCCAGTATTTACCCTGCACAGAAACAAAATTACTAGTGATGAGTGGGTTCGGTTCCTCGGAAACCGAACCCCCCCGAACTTCACCCTTTTTACACGGGTCCGAGCCATACTCGGATTCTCCCGTATGGCTCGGGTAACCCGAGCGCGCCCGAACGTCATCATCCCGCTGTCGGATTCTCGCGAGATTCGGATTCTATATAAGCAGCCGCGCGTCGCCGCCATTTTCACTCGTGCATTGGAAATGTTAGGGAGAGGACGTGGCTGGCGTCCTCTCCGTTATTGTTGAACTTGATTGTGCACTATTGCTTAATTGTGGGGAGGGCTGGGGAGCAGCTGTATAATATAGGAGGAGTACAGTGCAGAGTTTTGCTGATCAGTGACCACCAGTTATCCGTTCTCTGCCTGAAAAAAACGCTCCATATCTGTGCTCAGTGTGCTGCATATATCTGTGCTCACACTGCTTAATTGTGGGGACTGGGGAGCAGCTGTATTATATAGCAGGAGTACAGTGCAGAGTTTTGCTGACAGTGACCACCAGTATACGTTGTCTGCCTAAAAAACACTCCATATCTGTGCTCAGTGTGCTGCTTTATTGTGGGGACTGGGGACCACCAGTATAATATTATATAGGAGGAGTACAGTGCAGAGTTTTGCTGACCAGTGACCACCAGTATATAATATATAGCATTACGGTACAGTAGGCCACTGCTGTACCTACCTCTGTGTCGTCATTAAGTATACTATCCATCTACATTCTATACCTGTGGTGCATTTTAGTTTTGCAGTTTGCTGACACAGTGACCACCAGTATACTATATATAGCAGTACGGTACGGAAGGCCACTGCTGTACCTACCTCTGTGTCGTCATTAAGTATACTATCCATCTACATTCTATACCTGTGGTGCATTTCAGTTGTGCAGTTTGCTGACACAGTGACCACCAGTATACTATATATAGCAGTACGGTACGGAAGGCCACTGCTGTACCTATCTCTGTATCGTTATTAAGTATACTATCCATCTACATTCTATACCTGTGGTGCGCCTCTTTTTTTCTTTGCATCATGTGCTGTTTGGGGACAATTTTTTTGAAGTGCCATCCTGTCTGACACTGCAGTGCCACTCCTAGATGGGCCAGGTGTTTGTGTCGGCCACTTGTGTCGCTTAGCTTAGTCACACAGCGACCTTGGTGCGCCTCTTTTTTTCTTTGCATCATGTGCTGTTTGGAGACAATTTTTTTGAAGTGCCATCCTGTCTGACACTGCAGTGCCACTCCTAGATGGGCCAGGTGTTTGTGTCGGCCACGTGTGTCGCTTAGCTTAGTCACACAGCGACCTTGGTGCGCCTCTTTTTTTCTTTGCATCATGTGCTGTTTGGGGACTATTTTTTTTGAAGTGCCATCCTGCCTGACACTGAAGTGCCACTCCTAGATGGGCCAGGTGTTTGTGTCGGCCACTTGTGTCGCTTAGCTTAGCCATCCAGCGACCTCGGTGCAAATTTTAGGACTAAAAATAATATTGTGAGGTGTGAGGTGTTCAGAATAGACTGGAAATGAGTGGAAATTATGGTTATTGAGGTTAATAATACTATGGGATCAAAATGACCCCCAAATTCTATGATTTAAGCTGTTTTTTAGGGGTTTTTGAAAAAAAACACCCGAATCCAAAACACACCCGAATCCGACAAAAAAATTTTCGGTGAGGTTTTGCCAAAACGCGTCCGAATCCAAAACACGGCCGCGGAACCGAATCCAAAACCAAAACACAAAACCCGAAAAATGTCCGGTGCACATCACTAAAAATTACCCACCCAAATCTAACTCTTTCTGCACATGTTATATCTGCCTCCCCTGCTAACAAAATTCCTGCTGCGATCAACTTGGAATTACCCCCTATGTATTTTTGCAGCTGCAATCGTGGAAAAAATGCCTCCTTATTGCAGATTTGGTTCCACCTGCCTAAGGCAGGCGAATCAAAATCCCTGATAAGTGCCGGTATCGGGGCTAATTGGATAGCCCTGGGCTAAGTACGGTAATTAGCTGCGGTAATTTACCATGGCTAATAGGATACCACCCTTTAAGATTAATTTAAAACAGGACTTATTTTTGGATATATTATTCTGTAACTTTATTGTGGTGATTTTGCTCCATTTTAAAGAGCTGTGTCAGTCATTGAAACTTTAAGTAAATGATTTTTAAAAGTAAAGTAGTTGAGTATGATATGATGCAGTAAACTGGAAATGGCAATGTCAGAGGATGATTTTTTAGACTAAATGGAGGCACATGGCATGAGGCACGACGCACAATGAGGTCTGTACAGCTGACCAGGAGCTCAAAGTAACAGAATTCTAGACTGGAAACATAAGGATCCTCAGGAACGAAAGGGTCTAATTGCAAACAGCACAAGATAAAGTTCTAACAATGAGGATAGTACTAAACCAGCTTTATATAGGAGAGGTAATGTACTTTGGACAGGCAGTAAGATGTCAATGGTCAGCTGACTGTGGTTTTAAAAGGGACTTGGGGTCTATTTACTAAGCATTGGATGGAGATAAAGTCACTGGAGATAAAGGGGTTCATTCCGACCCGATCGCTCGCTGCAGTTTGTCGCAGCGCAATGATCGGGTCGGAACTGCTCATGCGGCAGCGCCGTAGTGCGCCAGCGCATGGCGGCTTTCGTTGCCTAGCGATCGCCTCTGTCGCTGGGGGGGAGGGGGCTGAACGGCGGCGTTAAGCTGCCGTTTAGGGGGAGTGGAACATTGGGGGGGGGGGGGCGGGCCGCTGCGGCTTCGTGACGTCTCACGCAGACGCTGCGGCCAGCGGCAGCGACAATTCACTCCCGGCCAGCCGCAGGCGCTGCGCTGGCCGGCAGTTACTCCTCAAATACAAAGGCATCGCCGCTGTGCGATGCTTTTGTATTTGTGCGGGGGGGGGGGGAAATTACATACGGGGCGGACTAGCCCTGCTGGGCATCCCCCCGCATGTCAGGGAAGATGATCGTAGCTGTGCTAAATATAGCACAGCTACTATCAACTTGGAATGACCCCCAAAGTACCAACCAATCGGCTCCTAACTGTCATTTTTCAAACACAGCCTGTAAGATGGCAGTAGGAGCTGATTGGCTGGTTCTTTATCTCCAGCAACTTTATCTCCATCCAAGGCTTAGTAAATAGACCCCTTAGTTCAATATCACGCTAGATGGACCCCATCCGGAGTGAGAACCAGCACTGAAGACATTCATGAAGTCCACACCCCACACCATCCCCACCAGAGAGTGCAATAGCCCTAAATTATGCAAGGGACACCCTGACTCTAGGTACTGTATGATATATGACTGTGCCGCATTTACAGTATATTTTATATGTATTAATATTGGATATCTTCTTGCATTCTCGATAAATGTGCTACAGTATGTGCAACCATGTTTTTAAGGGTTGAAAACAATTGAATGTAAATACTAAATGAGGGTTCAGTATGATCTACCGATGATCAGGATGCCGGACGTCAATAAACTGATAACAGCATCCCGGCCGTCAGAATGGCGAAAATCGGGCCAAGCGCAAAGAGTCCACTTGCGGGCACGGTGGTGTGCAGCACTCGCCACGGGTTCTATTCCCACTCTAAGGGTGTTGTGGACACCCACGAGTGGGAATAGCCCCTGAGAGCCGGTATTGTCAACAGTCGGGATTCCGGTGTCCGTATCTTGACTGACGGGATCCCGACTGCCGCCAAATTAATTGCATCCCCAGAAAGCAGAAAATGTAAACTACTGTTGCTGCAGCCACATGGAAATGGTTTCTGCCTCTAGGAACCGTGAGAGGGTTTAGTATGATTTACCGACGGACACAATACCATTTATCCCGACAGCCATTGACCTACAGTCTAAATACCGACAAGGTCAAAATACCGACATTCATTAAGTCGACATGTTCAAAATGTTGACATAGTCAGAATACTGGGGGTAATTCTGAGTTGATCGCAGCAGCAAGTTTGTTAGCAATTGGGCAAAACCATGTCGCACTGCAGGGGAGGCAGATATAACATGTGCAGAGAGAGTTAGATTTGGGTGGGTTATATTGTTTCTGTGCAGGGTAAATACTGGCTGCTTTATTTTTACACTGCAATTTAGATTGCAGATTGAACACACCACACCCAAATCTAACTCTCTCTGCACATGTTATATCTGCCCCCCCTGCAGTGCACATGGTTTTGCCCAACTGCTAAAAAATTTCCTGCTGCGATCAACTTGGAATTACCCCCACTGACATTTGATATGCTGACATGTCAAAATGCCGACATGCGTTTTTAAGGAATGTTTGCCCCAAAAAGAATTTTGCCCCCAAAAAGCTGTAAATTCAGTAGCAGTAATGCTGCGTGGAGTTATTGGGCCTAATTAATCTAATTTAAATTCAAATGGAGCAAGAGGCATCTGCAGGAGATAGATGCCTCCTGTGTGCATCAGCAGGGATCTGAGTGCTGCATATAGGGATGATCCTCGGATGACTATCGCAACCATCAGTGTGATTGGCAATGATCACAGGCACCGACCAGCAGGGGTGGATTGGGACGCCGAAACACCATCACAGTTCCTGCTTAGCCGGTCCCATTGTTCCCTTAGCAGGCTGACTCACCTCTCCACTTGGCCTCCTGCCGGTTGGTTCTAAATCAGAGTGGGAGAAGGGACCTTCTGACGTCACTAGGGGAAGTACCCTCGCGGGCTCGCTTTGCTCGTCACGCTTCGGGCTCAGTGGCTCACGCCGCTTCGCTCAGCACCTGATTACTAAAGGTAATAGTTGGTGATGTGGATAGTAGAGGACCTATCCCGCTGGCCTAACTCCTCCCGCTTTTGTCGTGCCTCAAAGTCCCCCTGACTTAAAAGGTCCCTTAGGCCACTTGAATCAAGCATCAACCGAAGTACAGTAAGATGCAGCAGAAGAAGGGATGGGGGAGAGGACAGAGAGGAATATGGATTAGTAATGAGAATAAAAGTGGAGTGAAAGAAAAGAAAATGAGGCAGCAAAGAAAAGTATGTGATTGAGAGAGAGAGAGAGAGAGAGAGAGAGAGAGAGAGAGAGAGAAAATAAGGCAAGTCAGAGGCTCTATGTCGGATTAGAAAGGAAAACTTGTCAGTAAGATATTATAGAGAACAAGGAAGCCAAAATAAATGAGACATAGGGGTACATTTACTAAGCAGTGATAAGAGCTGAGAAGTGAGCCAGTAGAGAAGTGCCCATGGCAACCAATCAGCACTGAAGTAACATCTATAATTTGCATACTATTAAATGATACAGAGCTGCTGATTGGTTGATGGGGAAATTTCTCCACTGGCTCACTTCTCTGCTCTTATCACTGCTTAGTAAATGTACCCCTAAAGAGGCTTCAAAGAGTGAAGAGAGTCAAGAAAAGGAGGAACAGGTACTTGCGTGTTGTAATATAGAGGGACAGGTACTTGCGTGCTGTAATATAGAGGGATGGGGACTTGCGTGTTGTAATATAGAGGGATGGAGACTTACGTGTTGTAATATAGAGGGACAGGTACTTGCGTGTTGTAATATAGAGGGACAGGTACTTGCGTGTTGCATTTTAGAGGGACAGGTACTTGCGTGTTGTAATATAGAGGGACAGGTACTTGCGTGTTGTAATATAGAGGGATGGGGACTTGCGTGTTGTAATAAAGAGGGACAGGTACTTGTGTGTTGTAATATAGAGGGACAGGTACTTGCGTGTTGCAATATAGATGGACAGGTACTTGTGTGTTGTAATATAGAGGGACAGGGACTTACGTGTTGTAATATAGAGGGACATGGACTTGCGTGTTGTAATATAGAGGGACAAATACTTGTAGAATGCCAGCAGGGTGTCGAGCGAAACGAAGCCCCTTGCAGGCTCGCTGCACTCGCCATGCTGCAGGCTCGGTGGCAAGCTTCAATCACCACAGGTTCTATTCTCCCTCTATGGGTGTTGTGGACACCCATAGACAATGAATGACCTACCTCACTGGTATACCGGCGGCAGTATGGTGCCCCCATCGGGATCCCGGCATTGGTATTGTGACAGCTGGGATCCCGACAACCGGTAAGCTAACCGCATAACGGAGAATGTAACAAAAATATAGAGTAGGAGCATAAGGAATCTAGTAAAACTAAGGGTTCAAGTTCAGAATATGGGATCCCTTGGATTAGTATAACTACACTGCTCAAAATATTAATAAGTGTATCCTCATGGGCTCGCTTCGCTCGCCATGCTTCGGGCGGGGCGGCTCACTCCACTTTGCTTGCCCAGGTTACTGTTCCCATTAGATATCCACGTGTATAGTGAAACGAATAGACCAGGTTTTCCATGTGCTGAATTTGAGCCAGACTAAGCAATGACCACGGATTAGGACAGTAAATTACTGTATATAATCGGGGCTCATTTTGAGTTGATCGTAGCTGTGCTAAATTTAGCACAGCTACGATCATTCACACTGACATGCGCGGGGACGCCCAGCACAGGGCTATCCCGCCCCGCATGTCAGTGCCCCCCCCCCGCGATGCCTTTGCACTCCAAGAGTAGCTCCCGACCAGCGCAGCTTTAGCGTGCTGGGCGGGAGCTACTCATCGGTCCCCGCCCACAGCGGCTGCGTGTGATGTCACGCAGCCGCCGCGGCCCACCCCCTGTTCGGTACGGTTATGCCTGCGTTGGCCAGACCGCGCCAACGCCCCAAATGCCGCCATTCCGCCGCCTACCCCCCCCCCCACCCACCCAGTGACTGCCTCTGCCTGTCAATCAGGCAGAGGCGATCGTAGAGGCCGGACAGCCTTCGGCCGTCTGGCATGCGCCGGTGCACTGCAGCGCCGGCGCATGCGCAGTTCTGACCCGATCGCACTGCTGCGATAAGCTGCACCTCACACCTCACAATATTGTTTTTAGGCCAAAAGGTTGCACCGAGGTGGCTGTATGACTAAGCTAAGCGACACAAGTGTGCGGCACAAACACCTGGCCCATCTAGGAGTGGCACTGCAGTGGCAGACAGGATGGCACTTTAAAAAACTAGGCCCAAACAGCACATGATGCAAAGAATAAAAAGAGGTGCAAGATGGAATTGTCCTTGGGCTCTCCCACCCACCCTTATGTTGTATAAACAGGACATGCACACTTTAACAAACCAATCATTTCAGCGACAGGGTCTGCCACACGACTGTGGCTGAAATGATTGGTTTGTTTGGGCCCCCACCAAAAAAGAAGCAATCAATCTCTCCTTGCATAAACTGGCTCTACAGAGGCAAGATGTCCACCTCATCCTCATCCTCCGATTCCTCACCCCTTTCAGTGTGTACATCCTCCTCCTCACAGATTATTAATTCGTCCCCACTGGAATCCACCATCTCAGGTCCCTGTGTACTTTCTGGAGGCAATTGCTGGTCAATGCCTTCCCGGAGGAATTTATAATTCATTTTGATGAACATCATCTTCTCCACATTTTCTGGAAGTAACCTCCTACGCCAATCGCTGACAAGGTTACCGGCTGCACTAAACACTCTTTTGAAATACACACTGGAGGGGGGAGGGGGGGGAGGGGGCGCAACTTAGGTAAAATAAAGCCAGTTTGTGCAAGGGCATCCAAATTGCCTGTTTTTCCTGCCAGCATACAAACGGACTGTCTGACATGCATACTTGGATGCTGTCGCTCATATAATCCTCCACCATTCTTTCAATGGTGACAGAATCATATGCAGTGACAGTAGACATGTCAGTAATCGTTGGCAGGTCCTTCAATCCAGACCAGATGTCAGCACTTGCTCCAGACTGCCCTGCATCACCGCCGGCGGGTGGGCTAGGAAATCTTATCCTTTCTCCTCACTGCCCCAGTTGCTGGAGAAAGTGAAGGAGGAGCTGTTGACGGTGCCTGGGCCTGCACTACATTCTACAGCACCTAGACATTCCCGGTACCTATGCGAGGGTCCTGTTTGTCGATTTCAGCTCGGCCTTCAATACAATCATCCCCAGCATCCTCCACCCCAAATTACTTCGCCTAGGGGTCCCAGAAGCTACCTGTTTCAGGATAGTAGACTTACTGACAGACAGAACACAGGTTGTGAAAGCGGGGAAATTCACCTCTCAAGTGCGGTCCATTAGTACAGGGGCCCCTCAGGGCTGTGTCCTCTCACCCCTGCTCTTCTCCCTGTACACAAATGACTGCACCTTAGAGGCGCAATCAGTAAAGATCATCAAATTCGCAGACGACACCACTGTCATCGGCCTCATCAAGGACGGGGATGAATCGGCCTATAGACGGGAAGTAGACCAGTTGGTCCAGTGGTGCATCCACAACAATCTTGCGCTCAACCCCCTCAAAACTGTCGAGATGATAGTGGACTTCAGGAAAAAGTCAGCTAGTGCACCTCTGCTAACGATTGCTGACCGTGTTATATCGCTAGTGGACTCTTTAAAGTTTCTAGGGACCACAATCTCCCGGGACCTTAAATGGGGGTCCAACGCTGATGCCACTGTCGGGAAAGCGCAGCAGAGGTTGTTCTTCCTCAGGCAACTAAGGAAGTACAACATCCCACAGAAGCTTCTGCTCCTCTTCTACTCCGCGATTGTGGAGTCGGTACTGTGCTCCTCGATACTAGTATGGTACAGCTCTGCCAGAGCGAGGGATAGATGCAGGCTCCAAAAGGTGGTCAGAACCGCAGAGAAGATCATCGGGGCCGACCTTCCCTCAGTCCAGGATCTGTACCTGTCCAGAGCTAAAAAGCGGGCAACGAAGATAGTAAAAGACCATCTACACCCCGACCACAGCATGTTTAACTTGCTTTCTTCGGCCAGGCGTTACAGGGCCGTCCCCGCCAGGTCCACCAGAAGCCTCAAAAGTTTATTTCCCCAAGTGGTCCGCCTGCTGAACTCCTGAACATTGACTGACTAGACATACATGTAACTAACTTGTGTCCCTAAGGTATGCCTATCTGTATAACTTTACTTGTCCCCCCCCCCCCCACACACACACACACACACACACACCTGGTTATCTGTTACCTAATTTGCTGTTGTATAGCAAACCGAACACAAATTCCTAGTATACGCAAGTATACCTGGCCAATACAGCTGATGCTGCTGATGCTGATTTAAACAAACCACATCACCATCAGAATCCTCATCGTCAACTTCCTCCTCAGCGCCAGCAACACCCATATCCTCATCCTGGTGTACTTCAACAGTGACATCGTCAATTTGAATATCAGAAACTGGACTGTGGGTGCTACTTCCAGCACTTGCAGAGGGCGAGCAAATGGTGGAAGGAGCCAGCTCTTCCCGTACAGTGTTGGGAAGGTCAGGCATCGCAACCGCCGACACACTTGGACTCTCCTTGGGGATTTGTGATACCATCTTAGAACACACAGTTCTTTGCTGTGCTTTTTCCATCTTAACTCTTATCATTTTTCTAGTGGGAGGATGAGGGCTTCCATCGTTATGTGAAGTTGAACTACTAGTCATGAACATAGGCCAGGGCCTCAGCCATTCCTTGCCACCCTGTGTCATAAATGGCATGTTGGCAGGTTTACGTTTCTCCTCAGACCATTTAAATTTCTTTTTTTTGGGTCTTTTTACTGAACTTTGGCTTTTTGGATTTTACATGCCCTCTACTATCACATTGACCCTCGGCATTGGCAGACGACGTTGATGGGATTTCATTGTCTATGTCATGACTAGTGGCAGGAGTTTCAGCACTAGGAGGAAGTGGTTCTTGATCTTTCCCTATTTTATCCTCCAAATTTTTGTTCTCCATTATTTTTCAGAAGTTATATAACAATATGCGGAAGAGGAAAGCGTACCTCTACACCGCACAGGGCAAACCCTGTGAAAATTATTTGGATTAAATATTAATAACACCTATATTTGGAGTAAATAATATACAGCACAGGACAGCACCACTGAATTTATATGGCAGTACCACTGGACTGGACTTATATGGAATTATATGGATTTATATGGATTTATATGGCAGGATCATTGGAATTATATGGCAGGATCACTACAATTATACAGCAGGATCACTGCAATTATCCAGTACCACTAGAATTATACAGCAGGATCACTGGAATTATACAGCAGGATCACTGGAATTATACCGCAGGATCACTGCAATTATACGGCAGGATCACTGCAATTATACGGCAGGATCACTGCTATTATACGGCAGGATCACTGGAATTATACGGCAGGATCACAAAATTTATACGCCAGTACCACTGGAATTATACGGCAGGATCACTGGAATTATACGGCAGGATCACTGGAATTATACGGCAGGATCACTGGATTTGTACGGCAGGCAGTGGCGGTTCTTGCCACGGGCAAGCGGTACTTTTGCCCGGGGCGCCGCCTTCCGGAGGGCGCCGCACCAGGGCAAGATCCGCCACTGTGCCCCCCGCAGTGCCCTGCTGTGCCCCCCGCTTTGAAGGGAACCAGACGCGTAGCGTCTAGTTTCCCTTCATTGAGAGGACCTTAGTTGTGCGGTGCGCGATGACGTCATCGCGCACCGCACAGCAAAGGTCCTCTCCATGAAGGGAAACTAGACGCTTCGGTCTAGTTTCCCTTCGTGTAGAGGACCTTTACTGTGCGATGCGCGATGACGTCATCGCGCACCGCACAGCATAGTGGCACAGACACTAGGGGTCATAATTGACCTCTAGTGTCTATGCGGTTCTATGGGAGAGACGTTATAACGTCTCTCCCATAGATCGAAGAGAAGAGGGGAGAGGAGAAGAGCAGCGGTCTGGATCAGGAACGGGGATGGTAAGTATACTTTTTATTTATTTATTTATTTTCTTTCAGCGTTGTGGCCACGCCCCCAATTGAAGCCATGCCCCCATATTTTGCCCGGGGCGCCACAAGTCTTAGAACCGGCCCTGACGGCAGGATCACTGAATTAATACGGCAGTACCGCTGGACATAAACGGCAGTATCAATGGACATATACGGCAGGATCACTGGACATATACGCGAGTACCACTGTAATTATATGGCAGGATCACTGGATTTATACAGCAGTACCGCTGGACATATACGGCAATATCAATGGACATATACGGCAGGATCACTGGACTTATACACCAGTACCACTGGATTTATACGGCAGTACCGCTGGACGTATACGGCAGTACTGCTGGACATATACGGCAGTACTGCTGGACATATACGGCAGTATTAATGGACATATACGGCAGTATCACTGGACATATACGGCAGTATCACTGGACATATATGGCAGTATCACTGGACTGGATTTATACGCCAGTACCACTGGAATCATACGGCAGGATCACTGGATTTTTATGGCAGTACCACTGGACATATACGGCAGTATTAATGGCATATACGCCAGTACCACTGGAATTATACAGCAGGATTGCTGGACTTATACGGTAGGATCGCTGGACTTATACGGCAGGATCACCGCAATTATACTGCAGGATCACTGGGATTATACAGCAGGATCACTGGACTTATACGGCAGTACAGATGGACATATACGGCCATATCACTGTACATATACGGCAGGATCACTGGACATATACGGCAGTACTACTGGACATATACGGCAGTACCACTGTAATTATATGGCAGGATCATTGGACTTATACGCCAGTACCACTGGAATTATACGGCAGGATCACTGGTATTATTTGGCCGGATCACTGCAATTATACGTCAGGATGACTGGATTTATACGGCAGTACCGCTGGACATATACATCAATATCAATGGACATATACGGCAGGATCACTGGACTTATACGCCAGTACCACTGGAATTATATGGCTTGAACACTGTAATTATATGGCAGGATCACTGTAATTATACGGCAGGATCACTGCAATTATATGTCAGGATCACTGGATTTATACGGCAGTACCGCTGGACATATACGGAAATATCAATGGACATATATGGCAGGATCACTGGACTGGATTTAACACTGTAATTATACGGCAGGATCACTGAATTTATACACCAGTACCACTGGAATTATACGCCAGTACCACTGGAATTATACAGCAGGATTGCTGGATTTATACGGTAGGATCGCTGGACTTATACGGCAGGATCACTGCAATTATACTGCAGGATCACTGGGATTATACAGCAGGATCACTGGATTTATACGGCAGTACAGATGGACATATACGGCCATATCACTGAACATATACGGCAGGATCACTGGACATATACGGCAGTACTACAGGACATATACGGCAGTACCACTGTAATTATATGGCAGGATCATTGGACTTATACGCCAGTACCACTGGAATTATACGGCAGGATCACTGGACTTATACGGTCGGATCACTGCAATTATACGGCAGGATCACTGGATTTATACAGCAGTACCGCTGGACATATACGGCAATATCAATGGACATATACGGCAGGATCACTGGACTTATACACCAGTACCGCTAGACATATACGACAGTACCGCTGGACATATACGGCAGTACTGCTGGACACAAACGGAAATATCAATGGACATATACGGCAGGATCACTGGACTGGATTTATACGAAAGTACCACTGTAATTATACGGCAGGATCACTGAATTAATACGGCAGTACCGCTGGACATATACGGCAATATCAATGGATATATACGGCAGTATCACTGGACATATACGCCAGTACCACTGTAATTATATGGCAGGATCACTGGAATTATACGGCAGGATCACTGGAATTATACGGCAGGATCACTGGAATTATACGGCAGGATCACTGGTATTATATGGCCGACACTGCAATTATACGGCAGGATCACTGGATTTATACGGCAGTACCGCTGGACATATACATCAATATCAATGGACATATACGGCAGGATCACTGGACTTATACGCCAGTACCACACTGGAATTATATGGCATGAACACTGTAATTATACGGCAGGATCACTGTAATTATACGGCAGGATCACTGCAATTATACGGCAGTACCGCTGGACATATACGGAAATATCAATGGACATATATGGCAGGATCACTGGACTGGACTTATACGAAAGTACCACTGTAATTCTATGGCAGGATCACTGAATTTATACACCAGTACCACTGGAATTATATGGCAGGATCACTGGAATTATACGGCAGGATCACTGCAATTATACGGCAGGATCACTGGATTTATACGACAGTACCGCTGGACATATATGGCAATATGAATGGACATATAAGGCAGGATCACTGGACTTATACGGCAGGATCACAAAATTTATACGCCAGTACCACTGGAATTATACGGCAGGATCACTGGAATTATACGGCAGGATCACAAAATTTATACGCCAGTACCACTGGAATTATACGGCAGGATCACTGGAATTATACGGCAGGATCACTGGAATTATACGGCAGGATCACTGGATTTGTACGGCAGGCAGTGGCGGTTCTTGCCATGGGCAAGCGGTACTTTTGCCCGGGGCGCCGCCTTCCGGAGGGTGCCGCACCAGGGCAAGATCCGTCACTGTGCCCCCCGCAGTGCCCTGCTGTGCCCCCCCGCTTTGAAGGGAACCATACGCGTAGCGTCTAGTTTCCCTTCATTGAGAGGACCTTAGTTGTGCGGTGCGCGATGACGTCATCGCGCACTGCACAGCAAAGGTCCTCTCCATGAAGGGAAACTAGACGCTACGGTCTAGTTTCCCTTCGTGTAGAGGACCTTTGCTGTGCGATGCGCGATGACGTCATCGCGCACTGCACAGCATAGTGGCACAGACACTAGGGGTCATAATTGACCTCTAGTGTCTATGCGGTTCTATGGGAGAGACGTAATAACGTCTCTCCCATAGATCGAAGAGAAGAGGGGAGAGGAGAAGAGCGGCGCCGCCGGCGGAGGGGGTCTGGATCAGGAACGGGGATGGTAAGTATACTTTTTATTTATTTATTTATTTATTTTCTTTCAGCGTTGTGACCACGCCCCCAATTGAAGCCACGCCTCCATATTTTTCCCGGGGCGCCACAAGTCTTAGAACCGGCCCTGACGGCAGGATCACTGAATTAATACGGCAGTACCGCTGGACATAAACGGCAGTATCAATGGACATATACGGCAGGATCACTGGACATATACGCGAGTACCACTGTAATTATATGGCAGGATCACTGGATTTATACGGCAGGATCACTGGATTTATACAGCAGTACCGCTGGACATATACGGCAATATCAATGGACATATACGGCAGGATCACTGGACTTATACACCAGTACCACTGGATTTATACGGCAGTACCGCTGGACGTATACGGCAGTACTGCTGGACATATACGGCAGTACTGCTGGACATATACGGCAGTATTAATGGACATATACGGCAGTATCACTGGACATATACGGCAGTATCACTGGACATATATGGCAGTATCACTGGACTGGATTTATACACCAGTACCACTGGAATCATACGGCAGGATCACTGGATTTTTATGGCAGTACCACTGGACATATACGGCAGTATTAATGGCATATACGCCAGTACCACTGGAATTATACAGCAGGATTGCTGGATTTATACGGTAGGATCGCTGGACTTATACGGCAGGATCACTGCAATTATACTGCAGGATCACTGGGATTATACAGCAGGATCACTGGATTTATACGGCAGTACAGATGGACATATACGGCCATATCACTGAACATATACGGCAGGATCACTGGACATATACGGCAGTACTACTGGACATATACGGCAGTACCACTGTAATTATATGGCAGGATCATTGGACTTATACGCCAGTACCACTGGAATTATACGGCAGGATCACTGGTATTATATGGCTGGATCACTGCAATTATACGTCAGGATAACTGGATTTATACGGCAGTACCGCTGGACATATACATCAATATCAATGGACATATGCGGCAGGATCACTGGACTTATACGCCAGTACCACTGGAATTATATGGCTTGAACACTGTAATTATATGGCAGGATCACTGTAATTATACGGCAGGATCACTGCAATTATATGGCAGGATCACTGGATTTATACGGCAGTACCGCTGGACATATACGGAAATATCAATGGACATATATAGCAGGATCACTGGACTGGATTTATACGAAAGTAACACTGTAATTATACGGCAGGATCACTGAATTTATACACCAGTACCACTGGAATTATACGGCAGGATCACTGGACTTATACACCAGTACCACTGGAATTATACGGCAGGATCACTGGATTTATACACCAGTACCACTGGAATTATACGGCAGGATCACTGGAATTATACAGCAGGATCACTGGAATTATATAGCAGGATTGCTGGACTTATACGGTAGGATCGCTGGATTTATACGGCAGGATCACTGCAATTATACTGCAGGATCACTGGGATTATACAGCAGGATCACTGGATTTATACGGCAGTACAGATGGACATATACGGCCATATCACTGAACATATACGGCAGGATCACTGGACATATACGGCAGTACTACAGGACATATACGGCAGTACCACTGTAATTATATGGCAGGATCATTGGACTTATACGCCAGTACCACTGGAATTATACGGCAGGATCACTGGTATTATATGGCCGGATCACTGCAATTATACGTCAGGATGACTGGATTTATACGGCAGTACCGCTGGACATATACATCAATATCAATGGACATATACGGCAGGATCACTGGACTTATACGCCAGTACCACTGGAATTATATGGCTTGAACACTGTAATTATATGGCAGGATCACTGTAATTATACGGCAGGATCACTGCAATTATATGGCAGGATCACTGGATTTATACGGCAGTACCGCTGGACATATACGGAAATATCAATGGACATATATGGCAGGATCACTGGACTGGACTTATACGAAAGTAACACTGTAATTATACAGCAGGATCACTGAATTTATACACCAGTACCACTGGAATTATACGGCAGGATCACTGGACTTATACACCAGTACCACTGGAATTATACGGCAGGATCACTGGATTTATACACCAGTACCACTGGAATTATACGGCAGGATCACTGGAATTATACGGCAGGATCACTGGACTTATACGGTCGGATCACTGCAATTATACGGCAGGATCACTGGATTTATACAGCAGTACCGCTGGACATATACGGCAATATCAATGGACATATACGGCAGGATCACTGGACTTATACACCAGTACCGCTGGACATATACGGCAGTACCGCTGGACATATACGGCAGTACTGCTGGACACAAACAGAAATATCAATGGACATATACGGCAGGATCACTGGACTGGACTTATACGAAAGTACCACTGTAATTATACGGCAGGATCACTGAATTAATACGGCAGTACCGCTGGACATATACGGCAATATCAATGGATATATACGGCAGGATCACTGGACATATACGCCAGTACCACTGTAATTATATGGCAGGATCACTGGATTTATACGGCAGGATCACTGGAATTATACGGCAGGATCACTGGTATTATATGGCCGACACTGCAATTATACGGCAGGCAGGGGTGTATCTACCTATTGGCCAGGATGGCACTCGCCAGGGGCGCCAAGCAAGGAGGGGGCGCCGCCTGGCTGTGCCACCCGTGGCCAAAATATAGAAAAGCAGTACTGTCAGACTGTACCTGGTGAGAGTCTGTTACCGCTGGAGCGGCGCTGGTGTCCAGCAGCACCGCACTTGTAATCAGAGTCAGACTCAAAATAAACTACAGCTCCCAGAAGCCATTGTTGCTGGGAGCTCCCAGCAGCAAGGGCTGCTGGGAACTGTAGTTTATTGTGAGTCTGATTACAAGTGCGGTGCTGACGGACACTGGCGCCGCGCCGGCAGTAACAAACTCTCACCAGGTACACAATTGTTATATAGCACAGTGCTATAGATCTATTTGTTGTTGAAGATAATAAAAAAGTGGCAGTGTTTGGGAGAAGGGACTGTAGTATCTGGAAAACTACATGAATTTCATGCACGTTAGATGTAAGTAAGTAGTAAGTAAGCGAAAACTTTAACTTGTTTTGTGTAATAAAGAAAATACATATCTTACCTATTTCAAGGCCATGTTCAAGGAAATGTATATCAGTTAATTGTATAATTGATCATTTTATCTTGGAATGTTTCTTCCCTGATGTTTCTTCTAACAGGAAGCACTTCTACCATCCAACTAATGGTGTTTGGTTAATGGCTGGGTCCATTTGAGGCTCATCTGACAGCATCTCATTAGCATTTCATTCAGGATGCAGTCAAAATGCCGGTGTTTGGCATCCCGGCGGTCGGAAAGCTGACGCCAGCATCCCAAAGCTGCTCGGAATGCTGATGCTGGCATCCCAACATAGATAGCGAAGCAGAATGCCAAAATCCAGATCGAGTTGGTGCCAAAGTCTCTACTGGCAAGCCACATGGGAGGGTTAGGGTTAGGCTGCAGGGAGGGAGAATAGGAAGGGTGGGATAGGGTTAGGCACCACTGAAGAGGCTGGGGGGGGGGGGGGGGGCGGGTTAGGGTCAGGCTGTGGGAAAGGCGGGTTAGGATTAGGGGGAGGGATGGTGTAATGTGAATGAGGGACACTACTGTGTGGCATAATTTGAATTGGAAGTAATATTGTGTCCACGCCTTATCCCCACAAGACCGTGCCCCATTTCCAATACTCACACCTTATTCCAAATGTGTGTGTGGGGGGGGGGCGTCAACCCCTTACTTTGCCAGGGGCGTTCGGACCCCTAGATACACCCCTGACGGCAGGATCACTGGATTTATACGGCAGTACCGCTGGACATATACATCAATATCAATGGACATATACGGCAGGATCACTGGACTTATACGCCAGTACCACACTGGAATTATATGGCATGAACACTGTAATTATACGGCAGGATCACTGTAATTATACGGCAGGATCACTGCGATTATACGGCTGTACCGCTGGACATATACGGAAATATCAATGGACATATATGGCGGGATCACTGGACTGGACTTATACGAAAGTACCACTGTAATTATATGGCAGGATCACTGAATTTATACACCAGTACCACTGGAATTATATGGCAGGATCACTGGAATTATACGGCAGGATCACTGCAATTATACGGCAGGATCACTGGATTTATACGGCAGTACCGCTGGACATATATGGCAATATGAATGGACATATAAGGCAGGATCACTGGACTTATACACCAGTACCACT
This sequence comes from Pseudophryne corroboree, assembly GCF_028390025.1. Classification (NCBI taxonomy): domain Eukaryota; kingdom Metazoa; phylum Chordata; class Amphibia; order Anura; family Myobatrachidae; genus Pseudophryne; species Pseudophryne corroboree. The sequence goes on along the minus strand of NC_086449.1, from coordinate 127,536,314 downwards.
GGAATTATACGGCAGGATCACTGGAATTATACGGCAGGATCACTGGACTTATACGGTCGGATCACTGCAATTATACGGCAGGATCACTGGATTTATACAACAGTACCGTTGGACATATACGGCAATATCAATGGACATATACGGCAGGATCACTGGACTTATACACCAGTACCACTGGATTTATACGGCAGTACCGCTGGACATATACGGCAGTATTAATGTACATATACGGCAGTATCACTGGACATATATGGCAGTATCACTGGACTGGATTTATACGCCAGTACCACTGGAATCATACGCAGGATCACTGGATTTTTATGGCAGTACCACTGTACATGTACGGCAGTATTAATGGCGTATACGGCAGTACCACTGGAATTATACAGCAGGATTGCTGGACTTATACGGTAGGATCGCTGGACTTATACGGCAGGATCACTGCAATTATACTGCAGGATCACTGGAATTATACAGCAGGATCACTGGACTTATATGGCAGAACAGCTGGACATATACGGCCAGATCACTGGATACATACGGCAGGATCACTGGACATATACGGTAGTACCACTGGACATATACGGCAGTACCACTGTAATTATATGGCAGGATCACTGGATTTATACGCCAGTACCACTGGAATTATACGGCAGGATCACTGGAATTATACAGCAGGATGACTGGTATTATATGGCCGGATCACTGCAATTATACGGCAGGATCACTGGATTTATACGGCAGTACCGCTGGACATATACATCAATATCAATGGACATATACGGCAGGATCACTGGACTTATACGCCAGTGCCACTGGAATTATATAGCATGAACTCTGGAATTATACGTCAGGATCACTGGAATTATACGTCAGGATCACTGCAATTATACGGCAGGATCACTAGATTTATACGGCAGTACCACTGGACATATACGCCAATATCAATGGACACATACGGCAGGATCACTGGACTGGACTTATACGAAAGTACCACTGTAATTATACGGCAGGATCACTGAATTTATACACCAATACCACTGGAATTATACGGCAGGATCACTGGAATTATATGGCAGGATCACTGCAATTATACGGCAGATCACTGGATTTATACGGCAGTACCGCTGGACATATACGCCAATATCAATGGACACATACGGCAGGATCACTGGACTGGACTTATACGAAAGTACCACTGTAATTATACGGCAGGATCACTGGAATTATATGGCAGGATCACTGCAATTATACGGCAGATCACTGGATTTATACGGCAGTACCGCTGGACATATATACGGAAATATCAATGGACATATATACGGCAGGATCACTGGACTTATACACCAGTACCACTGGAATTATACGGCAGGATCACTGGAATTATATGGCATGATCACTGGATTTATACACCAGTACCACTGGAATTATACGGCAGTACCGCTGGACATATACGGCAGTATTAATGGACATATACGGCAGTATCACTGGACATATATGGCAGTATCACTGGACTGGATTTATACGCCAGTACCACTGGAATCAAACGGCAGGATCACTGGATTTTTATGGCAGTACCACTGGACATATACGGCAGTATTAATGGTGTATACGCCAGTACCACTGGAATTATACAGCAGGATTGCTGGACTTATACGGTAGGATCGCTGGACTTATACGGCAGGATCACTGCAATTATACTGCAGGATCACTGGAATTATACAGCAGGATCACTGGACTTATACGGCAGTACAGCTGGACATATACGCCCATATCACTAGACATATACGGCAGGATCACTGGACATATACAACAGTACTACTGGACATATACGGCAGCACAGGGACTCCACCACTGGACTGATGCAGGACAACATAGCACCACTGCAATGGACTGGACTTATACAGCAGCACTGGACATATGGCAGCAGAACACAATACCACTGTGACTGGACGGATGCAGCACAACACACCACCACTGGACTGATGCAGCACAACACAGCACCACTGGACTGGACTTATACAGCAGCACTAGACATATGGCAGCAGAGGACACCACCACTGTGACTGAACTGATGCAGCACAATACACCACCACTGAACTATTGCAGCACAACACAGCAACACTGTAAGGGACTTATACAGCAGCACTGGACATATGGCAGCAGAGGACACAACCACTGTGACTGGACAGATGTAGCACAAGACACGGACACTGAGGACACTGAGAGGACGGAGACACGTTCTCTCTCTACACTCTCCAATGCCGGAGTGATAATGGCGGGGACGTGCAGCTCCTTTTATGGAATCCAAACCCCGCGAGAATCCGACAGCGGGGTGATGACGTTTTGCCTCGTTCTGGTTTCCGAGTCAGGCGGGAAAACCCAAGCCTGACTCGGATCCGGGCTCGGATGGTGAAGTCCGGTAGGGTTCGGTTCTCTGAGAACCGAACCCGTCATCTCTATTGAATTCTAATCAAACAATCTACTCATTGAGCTATTGGATCCTACATAAAAACTATGAACACTATATGAAGCTACTGGTACTTTGTAAAAAAAATAATAATCAGTATTGCAATTGAGCAGATCTATGTAGTGTGCAGCCACACATCCAATCTCTTGCAGCCACACACTACATAGCTCTGATCAACTGCAATGCTGATAATTTTTTCACAAAGTACAAGGTAAGCATCAAATAGAATTCTCCAGCTTAGAATTATCTACCTTTCTATGCAAGGGCATAGAGCTCAATGAATAGATTGTTTGACTGCAATGCCACAGGCAATGGGTTTGAATTCCGGATATGTCAGCATCTTGAAATGTAATAAAGGAGAGTATGACTGAATAACAAAGAAATCTCAAGTTAAGTTCATGAAGGTTGTATAGGTATTAGTGACAGAAGGGGTCACGGTAGGAGACAGCAGCGGTCAGGAGATGCTGAGCTTTAAAAAGGGGGATGCTGCAAGTGAAAGTAATTAAAACAGATAATTGACAAGCGCCGCCAACAGTGCCCCCTATCCTGCAGCACTATGGTGGTCATTCCGAGTTGTTCGCTCGCTAGCTACTTTTAGCAGCAATGCAAACGCAAAGCCGCCGCCCTCTGGGAGTGTATCTTAGCATAGCAGAATTGCCAACGAAAGATTAGCAATTCTGCTATTATTTCCTTGCAGTTCCTGAGTAGCTCCAGACCTACTCCTAGATTGCGATCACCTCAGTCCGTTTAGTTTCTGGTTTGACGTCACAAACACGCCCTGCGTCCGGCCAGCCACTCCCCCGTTTCTCCAGCCACTCCTGCGTTTTCTGCTGGCACGCCCGTTTTTTAGCACACTCCCGGAAAACGTTCAGTTACTACCCAGAAACACCCACTTCCTGTCAATCATTCTCCGATCAACAGAGCGACTGAAAAGCTTAGTTCGCCCGTGAGTAAAATAGCATAGTTTTGTGTAAAATTGCTTAGCGCGTGCACCCTGCGGTGCATACGCATGCGCAGAACTGCCGGATTTTAGCCTATCAGCAATTCTGCTAAAAATAGCAGCGAGCGAACAACTCGGAATGACCACCAATGTGCGGTGTCTCCTCCTAGTTACGGCCCTGGAAATCAGGCCCCTTGCGGAGGGTCAGGGAAGTTTTGTTTAGGAGCAGACACTTGCACACTCAAACAGACTGTTTACATACTACAGTGTGCAGCTAAAGTGCGGTCTGTCTTCTCCCTGCGTGCAGATATCACCTTCTCTCCATATATCTGTCATTAGATTCCACCCAATGACATCTGCACTGGCTCCGTTCTTAATATAGCAGATACACTGACACATGAGACAGATGTCGCTGAAATGTTGTTTCACATCTGTGAGCTCCCTAAAATCATCTTAACCAGTCTTGCTATGAAAACAAAAAACAATTTAAAAATATAAAATAAATAAAAGCCAATGCAAATTATCATTATTATTATTTCATTTGTGTGGATTCTGATGCACTGTAGAAAAGTGATAATACAACAAATATACAGTACATTCGGCAGTTACAAACTAGTTATCAATCTAAATACTGTATAAACATAATGACATAAATAAAAAACCCAAGTTACACAATAACAGTATATAGAGGAAACAATAGTGCCCTGCTTGCTAGAGCTACAAATAATATATACCTACAGTATCCCTATAACCTATCTGCTTGAGATCTTGAAATTACATATTACAGTATATAGATGGGACAGCATATAAGCACAGTCTGTTTTACTGTTCAAATACATGCCATACCTCAGAAATAACAGTGTTACCTAGGAGAACGTTAATTTATTGAAAATAGATTGAACTATTTGTTTTTCATCAGCAGCAAAGTTCTGCTTGACTGCAATTTATTATTACTCAATAATCAATATACTGTATTGGAGTTCCTCATTGTTTTTTTTTTATCCCTATTACATCTGACTGGTATGATTGGTTGATTTTATATATTCCAAGGAGGTCATTCCGAGTTGTTCGCTCGCAAGGCGATTTTAGCAGAGTTGCTCACGCTAAGCCGCCGCCTACTGGGAGTGAATCTTAGCATCTTAAAATTGCGAACGAAGTATTCGCAATATTGCGATTACACACCTCGTAGCAGTTTCTGAGTAGCTTCAGACTTACTCGGCATCTGCGATCAGTTCAGTGCTTGTCGTTCCTGGTTTGACGTCACAAACACTCCCAGCGTTCGCCCAGACACTCCTCCGTTTCTCCGGCCACTCCTGCGTTTTTTCCGGAAACGGTAGCATTTTTTCCCACACGCCCATAAAACGGCCTGTTTCCGCCCAGTAACACCCATTTCCTGTCAATCACATTACGATCGCCAGAACAATGAAAAAGCCATGAGTAAAATTACTATGTGCATAGCAAATTTACTTGGCGCAGTCGCAGTGCGGACATTGCGCATGCGCATTAAGCGGAAAATCGCTGCGATGCGAAGATTTTTACCGAGCGAACAACTCGGAATGAGGGCCCATATACATAAATTAGGGATGAGCGGGTTCGGTTCTCAGCCCGAACTTGGGGATCCGAGTCAGACTCGGATCTCCTTGCCTGACTCGGATCCCCAGTCGAGGCAAAACCTCAGTATCCTGCTGTTGGATCCTGAGGTTTTGCCTCGGATGCCGGTCTCCATAGTAACCTATGAAAGACATCTGATTGGCTGAAAGAGCCATCTGTCACGGCTGTCAGCCAATCAGCATCTCCACATAAGCCATTATGGGTAAAATGGATGCCCCCACAGCGCTAATAGCGCCGCCTAAATTTAGCACAGCTACGATCATCTTCCCTGACATGCGGTGGGAAGCCCAGCACAGGGCTAGTCCGCCCACATGTCAGTCACTCAGCCGCTGCAGCCCGCCCCACCAACGGTCCAGCCATGCCTACGTTGGCTGGACCACGCCCCCTAAACGGCGGCTTAACGCCGCAGTTCAGCCCCCTCCGCCCAGCGACCACCTCCGTCTCAGATGCGCTAGGCAACGACAACTGCCATGCGCCATCGCACTGCGGCGCCGGCGCATGCGCAGTTCTGACCCGATCGCTGCGTTGCGACAAACTGCAGCGAGCGATCAGGTCGGAATGACCCCCTGAATGCGATCTGTACTATATACAACCCGCAATGCATTCCACCTACACTGCATCTGACCTGCCCTGCACTGTATCAAACCTGCACTCAGACCTGCACTGTATCCGACCCGAACTGTATCCCGCACTGTATCCGACCTGCACTGTATCTCGCACTGTATCCGACCTTGCACTTTAGCCAATGTGCACTATATCCAACCCACACTACAACCTGCACTTTATCTAACCCACACTGTAACCTGCACTATATCCGACCCACACTGTATCTAACCCACACTGTATCCGAGCCGCACTGTATGTGATCTGCACTATATACAACCCGCAATGAATTCCACCTACACTGTATCTGACCTGCCCTGTATCCACCTACACTGCATCTAACCCACACTGTAACCTGCATTGTATCCAACCCGCTTTGTATCCAACCTGCACTGTTACCCGCACTGTGTCTGACCCGCACTGTATCCGACCAGCACTGTAACCTTGTTAATATTTAACTGTGTGTCCCAAAGTATGCCGCACTGTACTATGCAGGTACGGAATGCTGTTTTTTGTGATTGGGGAGATTTTGGGGAGCTGCTTGACAGAAAGGCTGATTGATCGGGGCTTCACATGGGCACAGAGTGTCCAGTGGCGTAACTAGAAATTTTTCTCCCCAAGCCAAAAAATTCTTCGGCGCCCCCCCATCCCCCATCCCCCATAATTGGCACTAGTAAAGGGATAAGCATGCGTGCGCCACAAAAAAGGGTGTGGCTTTGTTGAAATGGGCGTGACTTCGCACAAAGAGGCGTGGCATTGCAGGAAAAGACTACCTCATACCCCAGTTTAGCAACCTGCACACCCCGACGTTAGCCACCACAGGAAAGAAAAATAATCCTGATTCATGCCCCTTACATTATTTGTCATTTTTCCTCCTTATAGTAATGCCCAGTATACATTATGCCACATACTGCAATGCCACACACAATAATGCACACTCCGTAATGCCCCGACACATTATGCCACACACCGTAATGCCTGTGACACATTATGACAGGAATCGCAATGCCCGGTATACATTATAGAGATGTGCACTTGAAATTTTTCGGGTTTTGTGTTTTGGTTTTGGGTTCGGTTCCGCGGCCGTGTTTTGGGTTCGACCGCGTTTTGGCAAAACCTCACCGATTTTTTTTTGTCGGATTCGGGTGTGTTTTGGATTCGGGTGTTTTTTTCAAAAAACACTAAAAAACAGCTTAAATCATAGAATTTGGGGTCATTTTGATCCCAAAGTATTATTAACCTCAAAAACCATAATTTACACTCATTTTCAGTCTATTCTGAATACCTCACACCTCACTATATTATTTTTAGTCCTAAAATTTGCACCGAGGTCGCTGGATGACTAAGCTAAGCGACCCTAGTGGCCGACACAAACACCGGGCCCATCTAGGAGTGGCACTGCAGTGTCACGCAGGATGTCCCTTCCAAAAAACCCTCCCCAAACAGCACATGACGCAAAGAAAAAAAGAGGCGCAATGAGGTAGCTGTGTGAGTAAGCTAAGCAACCCTAGTGGCCGACACAAACACCTGGCCCATCTAGGAGTGGCACTGCAGTGTCACGCAGGATGTCCCTTCCAAAAAACCCTCCCCAAACAGCACATGACGCAAAGAAAAAAAGAGGCGCAATGAGGTAGCTGTGTGAGTAAGATAAGTGACCCTAGTGGCCGACACAAACACCGGGCCCATCTAGGAGTGGCACTGCAGTGGCACGCAGGATGGCCCTTCCAAAAAACCCTCCCCAAACAGCACATGACGCAAAGAAAAAAAGAGGCGCAATGAGGTAGCTGTGTGAGTAAGATAAGCGACCCTAGTGGCCGACACAAACACCGGGCCCATCTAGGAGTGGCACTACAGTGTCACGCAGGATGTCCCTTCCAAAAAACCCTCCCCAAACAGCACATGACGCAAAGAAAAAAAGAGGCGCAATGAGGTAGCTGTGTGAGTAAGCTAAGCGACCCTAGTGGCCGACACAAACACCTGGCCCATCTAGGAGTGGCACTGCAGTGTCACTCAGGATGTCCCTTCCAAAAAACCCTCCCCAAACAGCACATGACGCAAAGAAAAAAAGAGGCGCAATGAGGTAGCTGTGTGAGTAAGCTAAGCGACCCTAGTGGCCGACACAAACACCGGGCCCATCTAGGAGTGGCACTGCAGTGTCACGCAGGATGTCCCTTCCAAAAAACCCTCCCCAAACAGCACATGACGCAAAGAAAAAAAGAGGCGCAATGAGGTAGCTGTGTGAGTAAGCTAAGCGACCCTAGTGGCCGACACAAACACCTGGCCCATCTAGGAGTGGCACTGCAGTGTCACGCAGGATGTCCCTTCCAAAAAACCCTCCCCAAACAGCACATGACGCAAAGAAAAAAAGAGGCGCAATGAGGTAGCTGTGTGAGTAAGATAAGTGACCCTAGTGGTCGACACAAACACCGGGCCCATCTAGGAGTGGCACTGCAGTGGCACGCAGGATGGCCCTTCCAAAAAACCCTCCCCAAACAGCACATGACGCAAAAAATTAAATTAAGAAAAATTAATTAATTAATTAAATTAAGAAAAATTAAAGAAAAAAGAGGTGCAAGATGGAATTGTCCTTGGGCCCTCCCACCCACCCTTATGTTGTATAAACAGGACATGCACACTTTAACCAACCCATCATTTCAGTGACAGGGTCTGCCACACGACTGTGACTGAAATGACGGGTTGGTTTGGACCCCCACCAAAAAAGAAGCAATTAATCGCTCCTTGCACAAACTGGCTCTACAGAGGCACGATCTCCACCTCATCATCATCCTCCGATATATCACCGTGTACATCCCCCTCCTCACAGATTTATCAATTCGGGACGAATCCACCATCTCAGCTCCCTGTGTACTTTGTGGAGGCAATTGCTGCTGGTGAATGTCTCCACGGAGGAATTGATTATAATTCATTTTAATGAACATCATCTTCTCCACATTTTCTGGATGTAACCTCGTACGCCGATTGCTGACAAGGTGAGCGGCGGCACTAAACACTCTTTCGGAGTACACACTTGTGGGAGGGCAACTTAGGTAGAATAAAGCCAGTTTGTGCAAGGGCCTCCAAATTGCCTCTTTTTCCTGCCAGTATAAGTACGGACTGTGTGACGTGCCTACTTGGATGCGGTCACTCATATAATCCTCCACCATTCTTTCAATGGTGAGAGAATCATATGCAGTGACAGTAGACGACATGTCCGTAATCGTTGTCAGGTCCTTCAGTCCGGACCAGATGTCAGCATCAGCAGTCGCTCCAGACTGCCCTGCATCACCGCCAGCGGGTGGGCTCGGAATTCTGAGCCTTTTCCTCGCACCCCCAGTTGCGGGAGAATGTGAAGGAGGAGATGTTGACAGGTCGCGTTCCGCTTGACTTGACAATTTTCTCACCAGCAGGTCTTTGAACCCCAGCAGACTTGTGTCTGCCGGAAAGAGAGATCCAAGGTAGGCTTTAAATCTAGGATCGAGCACGGTGGCCAAAATGTAGTGCTCTGATTTCAACAGATTGACCACCCGTGAATCCTTGTTAAGCGAATTAAGGGCTCCATCCACAAGTCCCACATACCTAGCGGAATCGCTCTGTGTTAGCTCCTCCTTCAATGTCTCCAGCTTCTTCTGCAAAAGCCTGATGAGGGGAATGACCTGACTCAGGCTGGCAGTGTCTGAACTGACTTCACGTGTGGCAAGTTCAAAGGGCATCAGAACCTTGCACAACGTTGAAATCATTCTCCACTGCGCTTGAGACAGGTGCATTCCACCTCCTATATCGTGCTCAATTGTATAGGCTTGAATGGCCTTTTGCTGCTCCTCCAACCTCTGAAGCATATAGAGGGTTGAATTCCACCTCGTTACCACTTCTTGCTTCAGATGATGGCAGGGCAGGTTCAGTTGTTTTTGGTGGTGCTCCAGTCTTCTGTACGTGGTGCCTGTACGCCGAAAGTGTCCCGCAATTCTTCTGGCCACCGACAGCATCTCTTGCACGCCCCTGTCGTTTTTTAAAAAATTCTGCACCACCAAATTCAAGGTATGTGCAAAACATGGGACGTGCTGGAATTTGCCCATATTTAATGCACACACAATATTGCTGGCGTTGTCCGATGCCACAAATCCACAGGAGAGTCCAATTGGGGTAAGCCATTCCGCGATGATCTTCCTCAGTTGCCGTAAGAGGTTTTCAGCTGTGTGCGTATTCTGGAAAGCGGTGATACAAAGCGTAGCCTGCCTAGGAAAGAGTTGGCGTTTGCGAGATGCTGCTACTGGTGCCGCCGCTGCTGTTCTTGCGGCGGGAGTCCATACATCTACCCAGTGGGCTGTCACAGTCATATAGTCCTGACCCTGCCCTGCTCCACTTGTCCACATGTCCGTGGTTAAGTGGACATTGGGTACAACTGCATTTTTTAGGACACTGGTGAGTCTTTTTCTGACGTCCGTGTACATTCTCGGTATCGCCTGCCTAGAGAAGTGGAACCTAGATGGTATTTGGTAACGGGGGCACACTACCTCAAGAAATTGTCTAGTTCCCTGTGAACTAACGGCGGATACCGGACGCACGTCTAACACCAACATAGTTGTCAAGGCCTCAGTTATCCGCTTTGCAGCAGGATGACTGCTGTGATATTTCATCTTCCTCGCAAAGGACTGTTGGACAGTCAATTGCTTACTGGAAGTAGTACAAGTGGGCTTACGACTTCCCCTCTGGGATGACCATCGACTCCCAGCAGCAACAACAGCAGCGCCAGCAGCAGTAGGCGTTACACGCAAGGATGCATCGGAGGAATCCCAGGCAGGAGAGGAATCGTCAGAATTGCCAGTGACATGGCCTGCAGGACTATTGGCATTCCTGGGAAAGGAGGAAATTGACACTGAGGGAGTTGGTGGGGTGGTTTGCGTGAGCTTGGTTACAAGAGGAAGGGATTTACTGGTCAGTGGACTGCTTCCGCTGTCACCCAAAGTTTTTGAACTTGTCACTGACTTATTATGAATGCGCTGCAGGTGACGTATAAGGGAGGATGTTCCGAGGTGGTTAACGTCCTTACCCCTACTTATTACAGCTTGACAAAGGCAACACATGGCTTGACAAATGTTGTCCGCATTTCTGGTGAAATACTTCCACACCGAAGAGCTGATTTTTTTTGTATTTTGACCAGGCATGTCAATGGCCCTATTCCTCCCACGGACAACAGGTGTCTCCCCGGGTGCCTGACTTAAACAAACCACCTCACCATCAGAATCCTCCTGGTCAATTTCCTCCCCAGCGCCAGCAACACCCATATCCTCCTCATCCTGGTGTACTTCAACACTGACATCTTCAATCTGACTATCAGGAACTGGACTGCGGGTGCTCCTTCCAGCACTTGCAGGGGGCGTGCAAATGGTGGAAGGCGCATGCTCTTCACGTCCAGTGTTGGGAAGGTCAGGCATCGCAACCGACACAATTGGAGTCGGACTCTCCTTGTGGATTTGGGATTTCGAAGAATGCACAGTTCTTTGCGGTGCTACTGCTTTTGCCAGCTTGAGTCTTTTCATTTTTCTAGCGAGAGGCTGAGTGCTTCCATCCTCATGTCAAGCTGAACCACTAGCCATGAACATAGGCCAGGGCCTCAGCCGTTCCTTGCCACTCCGTGTGGTAAATGGCATATTGGCAAGTTTACGCTTCTCCGACAATTTTATTTTAGGTTTTGGAGTCCTTTTTTTACTGATATTTGGTGTTTTGGATTTTACATGCTCTCTACTATGACATTGGGCATCGGCCTTGGCAGACGACGTTGCTGGCATTTCATCGTCTCGGCCATGACTAGTGGCAGCAGCTTCAGCACGAAGTGGAAGTGGATCTTGATCTTTCCCTAATTTTGGAACCTCAACATTTTTGTTCTCCATATTTTAATAGGCACAACTAAAAGGCACCTCAGGTAAACAATGGAGATGGATGGATACTAGTATACTTATGGATGGACTGCCGAGTGCCGACACAGAGGTAGCTACAGCCGTGGACTACCGTACTGTGTCTGCTGCTAATATAGACTGGATGATAATGAGATGAAATCAATATAATATCACTAGTACTGCAGCCGGACAGGTATGTATATTTATTATGTAATGACTGATGACGGACCTGCTGGACACTGTCAGCTCAGCAGCACCGCAGACTGCTACAGTAAGCTACTATACTATAGTAGTATGTACAAAGAAGAAAGAAAAAAAAAAACCACGGGGAGGTGGTATACAATTATGGATGGACTGCCGAGTGCCGACACAGAGGTAGCTACAGCCGTGGACTATCGTACTGTGTCTGCTGCTAATATAGACTGGATGATAATGAGATGAAATCAATATAATATCACTAGTACTGCAGCCGGACAGGTATGTATATTTATTATGTAATGACTGATGACGGACCTGCTGGACACTGTCAGCTCAGCAGCACCGCAGACTGCTACAGTAAGCTACTATACTATAGTAGTATGTACAAAGAAGAAAGAAAAAAAAAACCACGGGGAGGTGGTATACAATTATGGATGGACTGCCGAGTGCCGACACAGAGGTAGCTACAGCCGTGGACTAACGTACTGTGTCTGCTGCTAATATAGACTGGATGATAATGAGATGAAATCAATATAATATCACTAGTACTGCAGCCGGACAGGTATGTATATTTATTATGTAATGACTGATGACGGACCTGCTGGACACTGTCAGCTCAGCAGCACCGCAGACTGCTACAGTAAGCTACTATACTATAGTAGTATGTACAAAGAAGAAAGAAAAAAAAAAACCACGGGGAGGTGGTATACAATTATGGATGGACTGCCGAGTGCCGACACAGAGGTAGCTACAGCCGTGGACTAACGTACTGTGTCTGCTGCTAATATAGACTGGATGATAATGAGATGAAATCAATATAATATCACTAGTACTGCAGCCGGACAGGTATGTATATTTATTATGTAATGACTGATGACGGACCTGCTGGACACTGTCAGCTCAGCAGCACTGCAGACTGCTACAGTAAGCTACTATACTATAGTAGTATGTACAAAGAAGAAAGAAAAAAAAAACCACGTGGAGGTGGTATACAATTATGGATGGACTGCCGAGTGCCGACACAGAGGTAGCTACAGCCGTGGACTAACGTACTGTGTCTGCTGCTAATATAGACTGGATGATAATGAGATGAAATCAATATAATATCACTAGTACTGCAGCCGGACAGGTATGTATATTTATTATGTAATGACTGATGACGGACCTGCTGGACACTGTCAGCTCAGCAGCACCGCAGACTGCTACAGTAAGCCTCTATACTATAGTAGTATGTACAAAGAAGAAAGAAAAAAAAAACCACGGGGAGGTGGTATACAATTATGGATGGACTGCCGAGTGCCGACACAGAGGTAGCTACAGCCGTGGACTAACGTACTGTGTCTGCTGCTAATATAGACTGAATGATAATGAGATGAAATCAATATATATGTATATATAATATCACTAGTACTGCAGCCGGACAGGTATATATATTTATTATGTAATGACTGATGACGGACCTGCTGGACACTGTCAGCTCAGCAGCACCGCAGACTGCTACAGTAAGCTACTATAGTAGTATGTATAAAGAAGAATGAAAAAAAAAAACCACGGGTAGGTGGTATACAATATTATATATATATATATATTATATACAATTATATATATATATATATTAAACTGGTGGTGATTGATTATTAAACTGGTGGTCAGGTCACTGGTCACACTATCAGCAACTTGCAAGTAGTACTCCTAAGCAGACAATCACAAAATATATTATACTGGTCTGGTGGTCAGTGTGGTCAAAATGGCAGTGTGGCACTGACTCTGGCAGCAAAAGTGTGCACTGTACGTTATATGTACTCCTGAGTCCTGCTCTCAGACTCTAACTGCTCCCCACTGTCAGTGTCTCCCCCACAAGTCAGATAATTAATACAGTCACACTATCTAATCTATATCACTTCAGCAAGTAGTAGTAGTATAGTAGTACTCCTCCTAATAATGCTCCCCAAAATTACTACTACTGTGTCTCTCTCTACTGTCTCACTCTCTTCTCTAAACGGAGAGGACGTCAGCCACGTCCTCTCCCTATGAATCTCAATGCACGTGTGAAAATGGCGGCGACGCGCGGCTCCTTATATAGAATCCGAGTCTCGCGATAGAATCCGAGCCTCGCGAGAATCCGACAGCGGGATGATGACGTTCGGGCGCGCTCGGGTTAACCGAGCAAGGCGGGAAGATCCGAGTCGCTCGGACCCGTGTAAAAAAAACTGAAGTTCGGGCAGGTTCGGATTCAGAGGAACCGAACCCGCTCATCTCTAATACATTATGCTACAAACTGCAATGCCTCTGAAACATTATAGCACATACAATGTCTGTGACACATTATGACACACACCGCAATGACCCAGAGACATTATACCACATGCCCGTGATATAGTATACCATACACCGTAATGCCTGTGCCACACACCGCAATGCCCCTGATACATTATAGCACATACAATGTCTGTGACACATTATGACACAAACCGCAATGACCCTGAGACATTATACCACATACCACAATGCTTGTGATATAGTATACAACACACCGTAATGCCTGACACATTATGACACACACCGCAATGTCCGTGATACATTATGCCACACACTGCAATGACCCTGAGACATTACACCACATATCACAATGTCCGTGATATAGTATACCATACACCGTAATGCCTGTGACACATACTGCAATGCCCGTTATACCCTATGCCACACACCGCAATGCCTGTTATACATTATGCCACACTGCAATGCCCCTGAGACATTATACCACATACCACAATGCCCGTGATATAGTATGCCACACACCATAATGCCCAATACACATTAAGTCCTACAGTAAGGCTTCTAATTACTTTTAAATTACCTGCTCGTTGCCAGGGGTTTCATGCTCTTGGTTCCATGCACGGTGCCAGGGGTTTTCATGCTCAGGGTGTCATGCTCGTTGCCAGGGGTTTTATGCACTTGGTGTCATACTCGTTGCCAGGGGTTTCATGTACTGGGTGTCATGCTCGTTGCTAGGGGGTAGTGCTTGTTGCTAGGGCTGTGCTCTCCCAGTGCCACATATGCCCCCAGTGCCAGATATTCCCCCACAGTGCCAGGTACTCACATGCCCCCAGTGCCAAATACAGCCCCCTTCCCCCCCATGTGCCGGGTACACATATACCCCCCCAGTGCCACATATGCCCTCAGTGCCACATAAGCCCCCCTCCTCCTGTGCCACATATGCCCCCAGTGCCACATAAGCCCCCCTCCCCCTGTGCCACATATGCCTCCAGTGCCACATAAGCACCCCGCCCCCTGTGCCACATATGCCCCCAGTGCCACATAAGCCCCCCTCCCCCTGTGCCACATATGCCCCCAGTGCCACATAAGGCCCCCTCCCCCCGCTCCTCCGATGTTTTGTGTTGGAGCGACACGGAGGGCACAGCACGCGCCTCTCCTGTGTCCCTCCTGGGTCTCCGGCGGGTCTGTTAAAGGAAGTGCCGGTTTGTGAGCCAATCAGAGCTCACGAACGGCACTTCCTTTATTAGACCCGCCGGAGACCAAGGAGGGACACACGAGAGGCGCGCGCTGTGCCCTCCGTGTCCCTCCTTACAGCAGCGGAGGGAAGGAGGAGACCGCAGGGAGAGGAGACTGCAGATTGACATGCGGACGCTCGTCCGCATGTCAGTCTGCGCTAAATAAGTTGCGCCCCCGCAGCCCTGCACCCCCAAGCCACCGCGAGGGATTCGGGGGCAGTAGTTACGCCACTGACAGTGTCAGTCATCAGTAACTCAGGTCCCCCAGGAGGGAGGTACAGACTGGGCACTGAGAATAGACATGTGCTGGGGCATGTGCACTTGTGTAGGGGGCATCAATGTCTGCTGTTATTTATTTACACATGGTTTTGGGGGTATTTTCTTTGCTGTTTGGTAACTACTTTAAAGCAGTGATATAGTACACACGATTCTCAGGAAATCTCTGTGTTGGATTGTTTTCTATTGATAGTACTTGTGAGTTGGTTTGATTGGTTATTGCTAATACAGTACTAATTTGTAAATTACTGCTGTGTGTTTGGACCGCTGCTCTGTTGCTTAGTTTAGCCAGCCAGGCTATGGCCTATGTTGGTGAACAATATTGTGAGGTGTGAGGTGGTCAAAATTGACTGGAAATGAGTGGAAATTAATGTTATTGAGGTTAACAATACAGTAGGTACTAAAAAAAAAGAAGAAAAAATTCTGTGATTTTAGCTGTTTTTATGTTTTTTCAAAAAAATCGAGATCCAAAACCCAAAAGGGTGGTTTTGGCAAAATCCAATCCATATCCAAAACACGAAAGGAGATCCAGATCCAAAACCAAAACACAAAACCAGAAAAGTGTCCGGTGCACATCACTAATTACCCCTTTTCCACTGTAGCACGGGTTGCAGCCGTGTCGCCTGACACGGCTGCGACTCGTGCTACAGCCCCCTTTCAGACAGCGCTCACCAACCCGGCATATTGCCGGGTTGGTGACGCTGCTAGTGACGCGGCAGGGACGGCGCTGGGAGATCACATGATCTCCCAGCGCCACCCTCCCTATACACTGTGAACGGGAGCCGTGTCGCCTCGACACGGCTCCCATTCACACTACACAGCTTACCGGGTTGAACACGTGTTCAACCCGGCAAGCAGGCCCGGCGCTACCCGCTCAGCGAAGGGATGCAGTGCAGGGAGGCGCTGGGACGGATAGGCGCTTCCCCTGCTCTGCATCCCTTCCCTGCTGCGCCGTCCTGTCCCCCCTCCTGCTGCTGCTGCTGCCAGTGCTGTGTCTGTCACTGTATGACGGGCACTGGCAGCGGGCACCTGCAGCATGAAAGGCCTCCTCCCTCCCCCGGGCCCTCACCTGTGCTGTGTGACAGCGCCGCCGCCGAGTACGGGACAGAAGGGGGCGGAGCTACACGGGCCGGAAGGGGGCGTGGCTAAACGGTCCAGAAGGGGCGGAGCTACACGGACCAGGCTGCTGTACAGAGGGAGACTGGCTTAGGTAAGTGGAGGGTGAGAGAGAAGTGTGTGGCTGTGTATATGGTGGGTGTTTATCATACTTGCCTACCTGACCCTCTCGATGAGGGAGAAAAAGCTCTGTTCCTGGACTTTCCTGGTAATGTATGATTGCCATCACCTGTGGTGAAACACCTTTCTTATCAATTAACTAGCTCACCACAGATGATGGCAATCATACATTACCAGGAAAGTCCAGGAACAGAGCATTTTCTCCCTCATGGAGAGGGTCAGGTAGGCAAGTATGGTGTGTATGTGTGTGTATATATGTGTGAATTGTGTGTGTGTGTGTGTGGTATGTCTGTGCGCGCGCTTTATGGACGCTACTACTGGGGGGGCATTACGTATAACGACGCTACTACTGGGGTGGGCATTACATGTAAGAACGCTGCTACTACTGGGGGGGGGCATTACGTATAAGGATGCTGCTACTACTACTGGGGGGGCATTACGTATAAGGACGCTACTACTACTGTGGGGGGCATTACGTATAAGGACGCTACTACTACTGGGGGGGCATTACGTATAAGGACGCTATTACTACAGAGGTGCACTACGTATAAGGACGCTACTACTACTGGGGGGGGGCATTACGTATAAGGACGATACTACTACTGGGGTGCACTACGTATAAGGACGCTACTACTACTGGGGGGGGGCATTACGTATAAGGACACTACTACTACTGGGGGGGCATTACGTATAATGACGCTACTACTTCTAGGGGGGAATTACGTATAAGGACGCTTCTACTACTGGGGGTGCACTACGTATAAGGACGCTACTACTACTACTGGGGGGTATTACGTATAAAGACGCGTCTACTACTGGGGGTGCACTACGTATAAGGACGCTACTACTACTGGGGGGCATTATGTATAAGGATGCTACTACTACTGGGGGGCATTATGTATAAGGACACTACTACTACGGGAGGGGGCATTATGTATAAGGATGCTACTACTACTGGGGGGATTATGTGTAAGGATGCTACTACTACTGGGGGGGGCATTATGTATAAGGACACTACTACTACTGGGGGGGATTATGTATAAGGATGCTACTACTACTGGGGGAGCATTATGTATAAGGACACTACTACTACTGGAGGGCATTATGTATAAGGACGCTACTACTACTGGGGGGGCATTATGTATAAGGACACTACTACTACGGGAGGGGGCATTATGTATAAGGATGCTACTATTACTGGGGTGCATTACATATAAGGACGCTACTACTACGGGTGGGGCATTACGTATAAGATTAATAAGATTGTGCTAGATTGTGGCGTAATTTTAAATGGGGGTACTATTGTGTGGCCATGCCCCTTACTTGTGAGACCACACCCCTTTTCCCGGCGCGCGCCAAAGGAATATGGGAGGGCGCAAATTTATAGTTTGCAGGGGGGCGCCGAACACCCTAGCACCGGCCCTGCCGGCAAGCTACCCAGGTAGGATTCCCGGATCACTTGATCCGGGAATTTGCAGGGGGACCCTTTTCCTCTAGGGAAAAACACGGGTAAATGTGCACCCCCGTGCATTTACCCGTGTTTTAAAAGCTAGTGGAAAAGGGGTATTACATACATTGGTAAAAAACGTGGACTTATCCATTAACACTGTAATCTAGCAATCCATTTACAAAAACCTCGTCCTTGTCCTTTCCCACTTCTAAATGGAATGTAGTATTGTAGGAGACAAAATTTTCCATTATACAATGAGAATAAAATTTCTATTAAAACATTTGAAAGTCCAAACTATCCTAATAATACACTGGAATTGGGCTTTATTGTCCATGTCCCCTCTCTCCCCAACTCTGCCACTGACCGTGACGAGGAGCTGACTCATACTGTATTTTGAATTCTCTGCCAAGTGACTGTTGGACAATTCACCATTGCTGTCAGTCAGCCCACCCAGCCACTGTAACAGGGTCAATAATACCCAAGATGATAGAAAAGCAGACTATGGGAGTAATGTCTTTTTCTATTAATACGCTGATCTCTATCATCTCATGTGCCAATAGGTTTGTTAAACAGAGAAATTAGAATTTAGCAAAGCAGCTGGAAAACATCCTTGTTAAAGCAAAACTTACCCTTCCCTTCACAGCATAAAACATATGTGCTCTCATTGGTTGTCAGGGCAGCAAAACTCCTATCCATTAGTCTCACAGTCTGACCTGATGAGAACTTCATCCTAAGGTTGCATTACAAATATGTTGTTCTGTGCTTACAAAAAAGCTGTTTTGTGCAACCCTGAGCTTTTCGTCAGTAATAAATTCTAGAAGTATCTATTCAGAAGCCTTTTTTAAGGTACACTACGAGCAATGTTGTAAAAAACAAAGGAGGACATTTACTAAGCAGTGTTAAGAGCGGAGAAGTGAGCCAGTGGAGAAGTTGCCCCTGGCAACCAATCAGCACTGAGGTAACATCTAGAATTTGCATACTATAAAATTATACAAAACTGCTAAATGGTTGACGGAGCAACTTCTCCACTGGCTCACTTCTCCGCTCTTATCACTGCTTAGTAAATGTCCCCCAAAATCCTCTACATACACAACTGCCATTTGTAATAAAGGCAGACCTGATGCACCTCACTCCAAGGGTGTAGCTACCATAGGTGCAGGGAATGCAACTGCTATGGGGCCTGGAGCTGAGAGGGGCCCAC
This sequence comes from Pseudophryne corroboree, assembly GCF_028390025.1. Lineage (NCBI taxonomy): Eukaryota > Metazoa > Chordata > Amphibia > Anura > Myobatrachidae > Pseudophryne > Pseudophryne corroboree. The sequence goes on along the minus strand of NC_086449.1, from coordinate 127,516,923 downwards.
CTTCCCTGTCACAGTTACAAGTGTTATATACATTTTTCACCATTGGGTGGTACAGTACATACATAGAGACCTTGCGGGTCATTCCGAGTTGATTGCTAGCTGCCGTTGTTCGCTGTGTAGCGCTCAGTGAAAAAAATGGCTAATCTGCGCATGCGTATGCACCGCAATGAGCACGTGCATCGTACGGGTACGAAGTCTATTGTGGTTTTGCACTGGTTCTAGCGACGATTTCAATCATACAGCCGAACACAAGGAGATTGACAGAAATACGGCGTTTCTAGGTGTCAACTGACCGTTTTCTGGGAGTGTTTGGAAAAACACAGGCATGGCCGGGCGTTTGCTGGGTGGGTTTCTGACGTCATTACCGTGTCACTCGTCGCAGCACTCATCGCACAGAATAAGTAACTACAGGGCTGGTCTTGTTCTGCACAAAATGTGTTCGCATGCGCTCTGCTACACAGGCGTTCGCACTTCTGCAAAGTGAAAATACACTCCCCCGTGGGCAGCGACTATGCGTTTGAACGGCTGGTAAAAACTGCTAGCGAGCGATCAACTTGGAATGACCCCCCTTATACAAACTTTTGCCTCTGGGGCTACAATATATCTAGTTACACCCCTGGACCTGCTCATTGTAATGTGGTCAAAAATGAACTGCATTATGTTACATAATAAGAACTGGGCCACTGTAGTGTGACATAATATGAACTGGGGACACTGTATGTCATTATCTGAATTGGGGACACTGTATGTCATTATCTGAATTGGGGACACTATGGGCCTGTTTCATGTTTGTAAGTAAAACAAAAACAGCATGGCACTATTATGGGACAAAAAACTAACAACTGCTGCAGAGCAGTGTCTTTGGGGCAGGGGCCCCTTCAAAAGTTGCTATGGGGCCCAATAATTTCTGGCTACTCCCCTGCCTCACTCATATGATCAGTGTAAACTTAGCAGTATCATAGGTGGAAAAAAAAGTAAATTATTGATGGATAGGAACAAACACGGTAAAAGGCTGGACGCGGAAGAACCTGTTCAAATTTAACACAGTGCACGTCTTCAGAATGTTCTACTGATCTGCACAGTAGGCACATCTCCAGGTTACCTTACCAAGGTGTGTATCTAAATCAGAGTGTAAGTGAGCACTTCAAATTCTGCTGGACAATCCAGGGGCACCGACAGTGCAAGACCAAGGTGTTTTGTGGTATATTGGTATGTTTAATATAGATTACTTTCACTTGGTGATTTTTCCAAAACCCAAGCTTTAAACATCCCTCCCAACATTTGTATGCTGCAGATCGCGACTCCTGGTGCGGCGAAGCCATGCGGCATCGAAAAGGGGGTGTGGTCTATTGAAAGGGGGCATGGCTTCATGGGAATTATGCGATTGCGACCCACTCCTCCAATTTTCGTCACAGTGGGGGGCATGGCCTGCACTCTGTGAGCTGCTGGCCGTGCCCCCAGTCCCTCTCCCTCACTGGAATAGACGCTGTGCGCATGCGCACAGCATCTATTCACTGCTGCTCTGAACTGAGCAGAGCCGGGAGTGATAGAGAACCTCCCAACTGCCCCCCCCCCCCCCTCCCAACCGTGAGACACTGCAGCCCGCGGGAGGGACAGCGGGACAGACCGCAAAAAACGGGACTGTCCTGCGAAAATCGGGACAGTACAGTTGGGAGGTATGCTTTAGAATCAGAATAGTTTATTGACCAGGTATACTTTCGCATACCGGGAATTTGTCTCCAGTCAACTGCCCGCCTCAGAAATTTACACAAATACACCACATACATTCTTTAAAATACAATCGAATACAAAATGGAAAAAAAAATATAACAAGAACAGTATTTAATAAAAATATTTAGACAATGTATATACCAAATTGCTTTCTAACAAATATTTAAAATGCCCGCTCTAATATATATTGTAAACGCCTGCACCTCTTATTACCATGTGCCATGAATGTGCGCTATACATAGCAAAACACTGCATCCCATAAGAGAAAACAATACACCCACACATTATCTGAGTTCCAAAGCTCATTGATGTATATATTTGTTATTAAAAAGATATGTATTCAATATATCACAATGTACAGTATACACATAGTTACATGGTTACAATTCATACAGTAAGCAGATAATACATACAGTTACAGTTACAGGCCAGCATACCATACCATTCCCTCAATGCATCTTCCTCTTAATATCTCTCTCTCTCTCTCAGCAAATAAATACAGGAACCGGACTAGAAGCATCTCCATCATCATCTGGGACATAAACAGCAACTGGCAACTGTTTTCACAATGTACAGTATACACATAGTTACATGGTTACAATTCATACAGTAAGCAGTTAATACATACAGTTACAGGCCAGCATACCATACCATTCCCTCAATGCATCTTCCTCTTAATATATCTCTCTCTCTCTCAGCAAATAAATACAGGAACCGGACTAGAAGCATCTCCATCATCATCTGGGACATAAACAGCAACTGGCAACTGTTTGTCTCTGTAATGTGTTATCTAGTTTTGGGGGAGGGAATTTTCTCATTCATGATAAGTCGCTAGTCTGTTCATATGCTAAACAGGTTCAGCCTTGAAGACATCAAAAGGGGCTGGCCTGAGCTTCCTGTCCACAACCTGTTTCTGTAAATGTCTATTGTCCTAATAAAAATGACTTTAGCTTTCATACATTTAATCATAACTATTTGTTGCAATGTCCTACAACTTAATAACAAGTATCAAATGAATCTACACATTAATCTGCTTGCTTTAATACCAAATATGACAGGTGTATCTTGCTTCATTCCAATAATACACATACATGACATTACTCCATTATATAATTTTAAAACATTATGATGTCTGGCGCTTGATATTATTATAATTATGTACTGTATGAAATAAGTGTCGAATCCATCTCTGTGGCATGTCCGTGTAAATGCATGTGTTACCATATATTGCTGTGCTCGCTGCGCGTATTTGCAAGTATAGCGACTTATATGTGTGGAGTCTGTATGTTCTTTCTATGTAATATTTTTGACTTCGACAACAACTTAGTGTAAGCAAGGGGAAAAATATCATTAATATAATAGTAGTAATTTTTACTGTACCAAATGGAGTTGTTCATGAACTGGAACAAATAGAGGCTCCACGCTGAATTTCTTAACATGTAAATGTACTTACAGTATTTGTACACCCAGTACTTACTTAGTTTGTAAATCCACATTTTATGTATGGAAAGCGCACCTGTAAAAATTCTCTGAGTGACTTTAAAAATACAGTGTATAGAGTCTTGTTTCCCAGGAAATGGCATGGTGCCCATTTTACTACTGTGCATACGGTAAACACTGGGAAATGGTCGTTGAGCCATTTTCCCAGTGATTTGTGCAGTTCTGGAGTGGCCAATGTGGGATTCCAGAGAGGTGAGGATTGAAGGAATGGGTGCACCCATTATAGATATGCCACTGGTTCTCCTTCTTATGTATGTAGTAGATGCCCAAAGCAACCAATCAGCTCAGGGGCAAATGCAGGATATTGCGTGTCCAAATGTTTTTTTTTTATAGCAATTGTCGCTAGCACATGAGGGATGCATAATTAGCATGTAACAAACTATAGTCTGCTTCAAGCAAAGTGCAGTTTTTGTAATACCATAGTTGGCTAACTTAAGTGGAGATACTGCTTGCACCATCAAGGAGCGGGGCCAGGCTGTCAGTCACCAAGAAAAGGGATTAACCAAGGTTAAAATCAGGCGCAGATTTGAGTTGTTGTTCTAATGCTGCTGCTACAGGATTGGGACTAGTCAGTCCCAATGAAACAAGAAATACAAAAAACAACAAAGGACAGCAGCACTAATATTTGGATAACAAAGGATAGCAGCGCCTTTGGTGGACAAATTGCTTCCTGGTGTTTACTCAGCACCTACTCCACACTAAAGACACCATACTCTGGTGAGGACCCTGGACCTTGGACATTGCCAACACACACAAGGGACTTTACACTGGATTATGGCCCTCACTCCGAGTTGTTCGCTCGCTAGCTGCTTTTAGCAGCATTGCAAACGCTAGGCCGCCACCCTCTGGGAGTGTATCTTAGCTTAGCAGAATAGCGAACGAAAGATTAGCAGAACTGCCACTAAATAATTCCTTGCAGCTTCTGAGTAGCTCCAGACCTACTCCTAGATTGCGATCACCTCAGTCTGTTTAGTTCCTGTTTTGACGTCACAAACACGCCCTGCGTTCGGCCAGCCACTCCCCCTTTTCTCCAGACACTGCCGCGTTTTTCCCTGACACGCCTGCGTTTTTTAGCACACTCCCGGAAAACGCTCAGTTACCACCCAGAAACGCCCCTTTCCTGTCAATCATTCACCGATCAGCAGTGCGACTAAAAAGCGCCGCACGAACACCAGCAACTCTACTAAGTTTTGTGTAAAATAACTTAGCGCATGCGCTCCGCATACCATGCGCATGCGCATTTAGCAACAAATCGCAGCATAGCGAAAATCGTCAACGAGCGAACAACTCGGAATGACCACCTATACCTCCATGTGCACTTGTGGTAAAGTTTTTCATTATTTGGACTGTGCCATCAGTTCTCTTCATTCTTTCTAGTCCACCTATCTGCAGTCTAGTTAATATTACAGTGCATCCAGAAAGTATTCACAGCGCTTCACTTTTTCCACATTTTGTTATGTTACTGCCTTATTCCAAAATTGAATAAATTAATTTTTTCCCTCAAAATTCTACACACAATAATGACGGGTTCACTACGGCTGGCCGGCGGTCGGGCTCCCGGCGACCAGCATCCCGGCGCCGGGAGCCCGACCGCCGGCTTACCGACAGCTTGGCGAGCGCAAATGAGCCCCTTGCTACGCGCGCCACACTATTTTATTCTCCCTCTACGGGGGTCGTGGACCCCCACGAGGGAAAATAATTGTCGGTATTCCGGCTGTCGGGCTCCCGGCGCCGGTATACTGAGCGCCGGGAGCCCGACCGCCGGCAAACAGAAGACCACCCATAATGACAACGTGAAAAAAGTTTTTTTGAGATTTTTGCAAATTTATTAAAAATTAAAAACTAAGAAATTACATGTACAGAAGTATTCACAGCCTTTGCTCAATACTTTGTTGATGCATCTTTGGCTGCAATTACAGCCTCAAGTGTTTTTGAATATGATGCCACAAGCTTGGCACACCTATCTTTGGGCAGTTTCGCCCATTCCTCTTTGCAGCACCTCTCAAGCTCCATCAAGTTGGATGGGAAGCGTCAGTGCACAACCATTTTCAGATCTCTCCAGAGATACTCAATCGGATTCAAGTCTGGGCTCTGGTTGGGCCACTGAAGGACATTCACGGAGTTGTCCTGAAGCCGCTCCTTTGCTATCTTGGCGGTGTGCGTAAAGTCGTTGTCCTGTTGAATGATGAACCGTCGCCCCAGTCTGGAGCAGGTTTTCATCCAGGATGTCTCTGTACATTGCTGCACTCATCTTTCTCTCTATCCTGACTAGTCTCCCAGTTCCTGGCGCTGAAAAACATCCGCACAGGATGATGCTGCCACCACCATGCTTCACTGTAGGGATGGTATTGGCCTGATGATGAGCAGTGCCTGGTTTCCTCCAAACATGACGCCTGGCATTCACGCCAAAGAGTTCAATCTTTGTCTCATCAGACCAGAGAATTTTGTTTCTCATGGTCTCAGAGTCCTTCAAGTGCATTTTGGCAAACTCCAGGCAGGCTGCCATGTGATTTTTACTAAGGCCTGATTGGTGGATTGCTGCAGATATGGCTGTTCTTCCTGAAGGTTCTCCTCTCTCCACAGAGGAATGCTGTAGCTCTGACAGAGTGACCATAGGGTTCTTGGTCACCTCCCTGACTAGGGCCCTTCTTCCCCGATCGCTCAGGTTAGACGGCCGGCTAGCTCTAGGAAGAGTCCTGGTGGTTCCGAACTTCTTTAGTTTACGGATGATTGAGGCCACTGTGCTCACTGGGACCTTCAAAGCAGCAGATATTTTTCTATACCATTACCCAGATTTGTGCCTCGAGACAATAATTTCTCGGAGGTCTACAGACAATTCTTTTGACTTCATGCTTGGTTTGTGCTCAGACATGCACTGTCAAGTGTGGGACCTTATATTGACAGGTATGTGCCTTTCCAAATCATGTCCAATCAACTGAATTTACCACAGGTGGGCTCCAATTAAGATGTAGGAACATCTCAAGGATGATCAGTGGAAACAGGATGCACCTTAGCTCAATTTTGAGCTTCATGACAAAAGCTGTGAATACTTATGTACAGTGCCATGCTAAAGTATTCAAACCCCACACCCCCCTTTGCATTTTTCATGTTTTGTTGCCTCACAACCTGGAATTAAAATGGATTGTTTGAAGGTTTGCATCATTTCATTCACAGAACATGTCTACAACTTTGAAGATGTTTTTTTGTGAAGCAAACAAAAAATAGGACAAAATAACAGAAAACTTCAGCGTGCATAACTATTCACCCCCCTAAAGTCAGTACTTTGTAGAGCCACCTTTTGCAGCAATTACAGCTGCAAGTCGCTTTGGATAAATCTCTATGAGCAAGCCACATCTTGCCACTGGGATTTTTGCCCATTCCACAAGGCAAAACTGCTCCAGCTCCTTCATGTTGGATGGTCTCCGCTTGTGAACAGCAATCTTCAAGTCTGATCACAGATTCTCAATTGGATTGTGATCTGGTCTTTGACTAGGCCATTCTAACACATTTAAATGTTTCCCCTTAAAACACTCAGTGTTGCTTTAGCAGTATGCTTTGGGTCATTGTCCTGCTGGAAGGTGAACCTCCATCCCAGTCTCAAATCACAGGCAGACTGAAACAGGTTTTGCTCAAGAATATCCCTGTATTTAGCATCATCCATCGTTCCCTCAACTCAAAACAGTTTGCCAGTCCCCGCTGCTGAAAAACATCCCCACAGTATGATGCTGCCACCACCATGTTTTACTGTGGGGATGGTGTTCTTGGGGTGATGGGATGTGTTGGGTTTGCGTCAGACATAGCGTTTTCCTTGGTGGCCAAAAAGTAAAATTTTAGTCTCTTCTGACCAGAGCACCTTCCTCCACACATTTGGGGAGTCGTCCACATGCCTTTTGGCAAACTCGAAACGTGCCTTCTTATTTTTAACACTAAGTAATGGCTTTTTACTGGCCACTCTTCCATAAAGCCCAGCTCAATGGAATGTACGGCTTATTGTGGTCACATGTGCAGATACACCAGTCTCTGCTGTGGAACTCTGCAGCTCCTTCAGGGTTACCTTTGGTCTCTGTGCTGCCTCTCTAATTAATGCCCTGCTTGCCTGGTCTGTGAGTTTTGGTGGCCAGCCCTCTCTTGGCAGGTTTGTTGTGGTACCATGTTCTTTCCATTTGAAGATGATGGATTTGATGGTTCTCCGGGGGATCATCAAAGATTTGGATATTTTTTTATAACCCAACCGTGACTTGTACTTCTCAACAACTTTATACCTGGCTTGTTTGGGGAGCTCCTTGGTCTTCATGGTGTGATGCTTCTTGCTTAGTGGTGTTGCAACCTCTGGAGCTTTTCAGAAAAAGTGTGTTTATACTGACAAATCATGTATCACTTAGATTGCACACAGGTGGACTTCATTTCACTAATTATGTGACTTCTGAAGGTAATTGGTTGCACCAGAATTTTTGAGGGGCTTCATAGCAAAGGGGGTGAATACATATGCACATGCCAATTGTATAACAATTATTTTTTATTTACATTTTCTCATTTCACTTCCCCAACTTACACTATTTTGTGCAGATCCATCACATAAAATTCAGATTTAAAAAAAATGTAATTACAGGTTGTAATGTGACAAAATAGGTAAAAAGCCAAGCGGGGTGAATACTTTAGCAAGGGACTGTACCTGTGATTTCTTAGTTTTTTATTGTTAATAAATTTGCAAAAATCTCAAAAAAACTTTTTTTCACATTGTCATTATGGGGTATTGTGTGTAGAATTTTGAGGGAAAAAATGAATTTATTCCAATTTGGAATAAGGCTGTAACATAACAACATGTGGAAAAAGTAAAGCGCTGTGAATACTTTCTGGATGCACTGTAAAAGGAACGGACACTACCATTTGAGCAGCTTAAATCTGGTGACCTTTTATGAATATTTTAAAGAGAGATGTGCACCGGACATTTTTCGGGTTTTGTGTTTTGGCTTTGGATTCGGTTCCGCGGCCGTGTTTTGGACTCAAACGCGTTATGGCAAAACCTCCCTGAAAATGTTTTGCCGGATTTGGGTGTGTTTTGGATTCGGGTGTTTTTTTTTCAAAAAACCCTCAAAAACAGCTTAAATCATAGAATTTCGGGGTAATTTTGATCCCATAGTATTATTAACCTCAATAACCATAATTTCCACTCATTTCCAGTCTATTCTGAACAGCTCACACCTCACAATATTATTTTTAGTCCTAAAATTTGCACCGAGGTCGCTGGATGACTAAGCTAAGCAACCCAAGTGGCCAGCACAAACACCTGGCCCATCTAGGAGTGGCACTGCAGTGTCAGACAGGATGGCACTTAAAAAAATTGGCCCCAAACATCACATGATGCAAAAATAAATTAAAGAAAAAAGAGGTGCAAGATGGAATTGTCCTTGGGCCCTCCCACCCACCCTTATGTTGTATAAACAGGACATGCACACTTTAACAAACCCATCATTTCAGTGACAGGGTCTGCCACACGACTGTGATTGAAATGACTGGTTGGTTTGGGCCCCCAACAAAAAAGAAGCAATCAATCTCTCCTTGCACAAACTGGCTCTACAGAGGCAAGATGTCCACCTCCTCCTCATCGTCCGATTCCTCACCCCTTTCACTGTGTACATCCCCCTCCTCACAGATTATTAATTCGTCCCCACTGGAATCCACCATCTCAGGTCCCTGTGTACTTTCTGGAGGCAATTGCTGGTGAATGTATCCAAGGAGGAATTGATTATAATTCATTTTGATGAACATCATCTTCTCCACATTTTCTGGAAGTAACCTCACACGCCGATTGCTGACAAGGTGATCGACTGCACTAAACACTCTTTCGGAGTACACACTGGAGGGGGGGGCAACTTAGGTAAAATAAAGCCAGTTTGTGCAAGGGCCTCCAAATTGCCTCTTTTTCCTGCCAGTATACGTACGGACTGTCTGACGTGCCTACTTGGAAGCGGTCACTCATATAATCCTCCACCATTCTTTCAATGGTGACAGAATCATATGCAGTGACAGTAGACGACATATCAGTAATCGTTGGCAGGTCCTTCAGTCCGGACCAGATGTCAGCACTTGCTCCAGACTGCCCTGCATCACCGCCAGCGGGTGGGCTCGGAATTCTTAGCCTTTTCCTCGCAGCCCCAGTTGTGGGAGAATGTGAAGGAGGAGCTGTTGACGGGTCACGTTCCGCTTGACTTGACAAGTGTCTCACCAGCAGGTCTTTGCACCTCTGCAGACTTGTGTCTGCCGGAAAGAGAGATACAACGTAGGTTTTAAATCTAGGATCGAGCACGGTGGCCAAAATGTAGTGCTCTGATTTCAACAGATTGACCACCCATGAATCCTGGTTAAGCGAATTAAGGGCTCCATCCACAAGTCCCACATGCCTAGCAGAATCGCTCCATTTTAGCTCCTCCTTCAATCTCTCCAGCTGCTTCTGCAAAAGCCTGATGAGGGGAATGACCTTACTCAGGCTGGCAGTGTCTAAACTGACTTCACGTGTGGCAAGTTTAAAGAGTTGCAGAACCTTGCACAACGTTGAAATCATTCTCCACTGCGCTTGAGTCAGGTGCATTCCCCCTCCTTTGCCTATATTGTAGGTAGCTGTATAGGCTTGAATGGCCTTTTGCTGCTCCTCCATCCTCTGAAGCATATAGAGGGTTGAATTCCACCTCGTTACCACCTCTTGCTTCAGATGAGGGCGGGGCAGGTTCAGGAGTTTTTGCTTGTGCTCCAGTCTTCGGCACACGGTGGCTGAATGCCGAAAGTGGCCCACAATTCTTCGGGCCACCGACAACATCTCTTGCACGCCCCTGTCATTTTTTCAAAAATTCTGCACCACCAAATTCAATGTATGTTCAAACCATGGGACGTGCTGGAAATTGCCCACATGTAATGCACGCACAATATTGGTGGCGTTGTCCGATGTCACAAATCCCCAGGAGAGTCCAATTGGGGTAAGCCATTCTGCGATGATCTTCCTCAGTTTCCGTAAGAGGTTGTCAGCTGTGTGCCTCTTCTGAAAAGCAGTGATACAAAGCGTAGCCTGCCTAGGAACGAGTTGGCGTTTGCGAGATGCTGCTACTGGTGCCGCCGCTGCTGTTCTTGCTGCGGGAGGCAATACATCTACCCAGTGGGCTGTCACAGTCATATAGTCCTGAGTCTGCCCTGCTCCACTTGTCCACATGTCCGTGGTTAAGTGTACATTGGGTACAACTGCATTTTTTAGGACACTGGTGACTCTTTTTCTGACGTCTGTGTACATTTTCGGTATCGCCTGCCTAGAGAAATGGAACCTAGATGGTATTTGGTACCGGGGATACAGTACCTCAAGCAATTCTCTAATTCCCTGCGGATTAACGGTGGATACCGGACACACGTTTAACACCACCTCAGCTGCCAAGACCTGAGTTATCCGCTTTGCAGCAGGATGACTGCTGTGATATTTCATCTTCCTCGCAAAGGACTGTTGGACAGTCAATTGCTTACTGAGAGTAGTACAAGTGGTCTTCCGACTTCCACTCTGGGATGACGATCGACTCCCAGCAGCAACAACAGCAGCGCCAGCAGCAGTAGGCGTTACACTCAAGGATGCATCGGAGGAATCCCAGTCAGGAGAGGACTCGTCAGACTTGCCAGTGACATGGCCTGCAGGACTATTGTTTTTCATGTCTAATGAGGAAATTGCCACTGAGGGAGTTGGTGGTGTGGTTTGCAGGAGCTTGGTTACAAGAGGAAGGGATTTAGTTGTCAGTGGACTGCTTCCACTGTCACCCAAAGTTTTTGAACTTGTCAATGACTTCTGATGAATGCGCTCCAGGTGACGTATAAGGGAGGATGTTCCGAGGTGGTTAACGTCCTTACCCCTACTTATTACAGCTTGACAAAGGCAACACACAGCTTGACACATGTTGTCCGCATTTCTGTTAAAATAATTCCACACCGAAGAGGTGATTTTTTTTTGTAATTTGACCAGGCATGTCAATGGCCATATTCGTCCCACGGACAACAGGTGTCTTCCCGGGTGCCTGACTTAAACAAACCACCTCACCATCAGAATCCTCCTTGTCAATTTCCTCCTCAGCGCCAGCAACACCCATATCCTCATCCTGGTGTACTTCAACAGTGACATCTTCAATTTGAGTATCAGGAACTGGACTGCGGGTGCTCCTTCCAGCACTTGCAGGGGGCGTCCAAATGGTGGAAGGCGCCACCTCTTCCCGTCCAGTGTTGGGAAGGTCAGGCATCGCAACCGACACAATTGGACTCTCCTTAGGGATTTGTGATTTAGAAGAACGTACAGTTCTTTGCTGTGCTTTTGCCAGCTTAAGTCTTTTCATTTTTCTAGTGGGAGGATGAGTGCTTCCATCCTCATGTGAAGCTGAACCACTTGCCATGAACATAGGAGAGGGCCTCAGCCTTTTCTTGCCACTCCGTGTCATAAATGGCATATTGACAAGTTTACGCTTCTCATCAGACGCTTTTAATTTTGATTTTTGGGTCATTTTACTGAACTTTTGTTTTTTGGATTTTACATGCTCTCTACTATGACATTAGGCATCGGCCTTGGCAGACGACGTTGATGGCATTTCATCGTCTTGGCCATGACTACTGGCAGCAGCTTCAGCACTAGGTGGAAGTGGATCTTGATCTTTTCCTGTTTTACCCTCCACATTTTTGTTCTCCATTTTTTAATGTGTGGAATTATATGCCAGTAATATATCAATAGCAATGGCCTACTGTACTGTACTATATATGTATACTGTTGGTCACCAAAATGCTGCACTGTAATACTAGAAGCTATAGAAAAGTATATATATTATTGTATATATCAGTACAGAGCGGTGTAACTGTGACACATGTGTCCTGACAAGCAGTATAGAAGCTATAGAATAGTGTATATATATTACTGTATATATATATATATATATATATATATATATCAGTACAGAGCGGTGTAACTGTGACACATGTGTCCTGACAAGCAGTATAAAAGCTATAGAATAGTATATATATTACTGTATATATATATATCAGTACAGAGCGGTGTAACTGTGACACATGTGTCCTGACAAGCAGTATAGAAGCTATAGAATAGTGTATATATATTACTGTGTATATATATATATATATATATATATATCAGTACAGAGCGGTGTAACTGTGACACATGTGTCCTGACAAGCAGTATAAAAGCTATAGAATAGTATATATATTACTGTATATATATATATCAGTACAGAGCGGTGTAACTGTGACACGTTTCCTGACAAGCAGTATAGAAGCTATAGAATAGTATATATATTACTGTATATATATATATATCAGTACAGAGCGGTGTAACTGTGACACATGTGTCCTGACAAGCAGTATAGAAGCTATAGAATAGTATATATATTACTGTATATATATATTTATATATATATATATATATCAGTACAGAGCGGTGTAACTGTGACACATGTGTCCTGACAAGCAGTATAGAAGCTATAGAATAGTATATATATTACTGCATATATATATATATATATATATATATATATATATATCAGTACAGAGCGGTGTAATTGTGACACATGTGTCCTGACAAGCAGTATAGAAGCTATAGAATAGTATATATATTACTGTATATATATATATATATATATATATCAGTACAGAGCGGTGTAACTGTGACACATGTGTCCTGACAAGCAGTATAGAAGCTATAGAATAGTATATATATTACTGTATATATATATTTATATATATATATATATATCAGTACAGAGCGGTGTAACTGTGACACATGTGTCCTGACAAGCAGTATAGAAGCTATAGAATAGTATATATATTACTGTGTATATATATATATATATATATATATATATATATCAGTACAGAGCGGTGTAATTGTGACACATGTGTCCTGACAAGCAGTATAGAAGCTATAGAATAGTATATATATTACTGTATATATATATATATATATATATCAGTACAGAGCGGTGTAACTGTGACACATGTGTCCTGACAAGCAGTATAGAAGCTATAGAATAGTATATATATTACTGTATATATATATATCAGTACAGAGCGGTGTAACTGTGACACAGATTATTTGCAGCACACTGAGCACAGATTACGGATCTTTTAAGGGAGAGAACGCTGCCATGTCCTCTCCGTTCAATCTCCAATGCACAAGTGAAAATGGCGGCGAAGCGCGGCTCCTTATATAGAAAACGAATCCCGCGAGAATCCAACAGCGGGATGATGACATTCGAGCGCGTTCTGGTTAACCGAGCAAGGCGGGAAGATCCGAGGCTGCCTCGGAACCGCGTAAAATGGGTGAACTTTGGGGGGGATCGGATCTCAACGAACCGAACCCGCTCATCTCTAATTTTAAATTGTTGTTTTACATGTTTGTTCATTAAATGTGCAACTTTTCATTCCATCCATTTTTGTCATTATCCAAATATTAGTGCTGCTATCCTTTGTTTGTTTTTTCAGTCACCAAGCCGCACCCCCAAAATGCTGTGATTCGTGGGTCTGCAAAGAGGGGGTGGGGCTACATATGCAAAGTTGCATCATTAAACCCTGCCTTCTCCTTGTGCACCCAGAATCCCAGATACAAATCTCCTCATCCTTCCTGCTTCACTAGGAAACTGGCAGGATACGGGAGATCTTTCCCCTCTTCCGTGAGTGCGGGGGACTGCCTGAAAAATCTCAAGTCTCCCAGTAGGCAAGTATGTGTAATACAAACATATGCAGGCCCAATGATCATGGTAAGACACTTGCCAGATTCTCTCTCTGGTGGTATGATTGTGCACTCAGATGCACAGACACACACAGCAGACTTGGCAGGAAAATCTCCTGCCAGTGGGCATGTGCAGCAGCTTCATTTCATCGTTTATATTGCATGTAGTGGCCGCTGGCCAGGCTGAAGAGAGCGGGGGGTTTCTGGACAACTGGAAACCCCTCATGTGTTGCCTATGCAGCTTCTAACTGTCATTTCAAAGACTGTACTAGACAAATATCTGTGAAAAGCTGATGGTTACTTTGGGCAACTACTCCACTTTATCACTCTCCAATACTTGATATGTCTCCCCCTGTGTGTCATACAAGCTGGCAGTTACTGGAAGTAAATAAAAGAAATACAGTAAAATAAATATAAAAATAAACCATTAAGTGTATGTGCTGTGGCATGTGATGAAAATACAGGAACGCAGGGAAGAAAGGGTCAGTAATGAGAGGGGTGACAGAAGCATTGTGCATTGTAACAACATGGAACTTAAGGCTTTGAAATGCTCAGTCATTTATCATCACTTCAATAGCTGTTATGAGTTTCCTTTTCTGATAAGGCAAAGAGTGGATTAAAGGACTACTCTCTGCATGTGTTTATTTTTGTTCATTAATCACTGATTTTTATTGTGTTTTACAAGACTGAAGATATATCAAAGTCTGAGATCAGAACACAACAGCATTACCCAAGCTACAAATATGTAGCTATTTCCAGCCTTTTCCAGGACCCTTCATTAGTCTGTTACACACAAGCTGGGTCTCAGAGCAAAATGGATGAGGTGCAGCATGAAACCCTTGGGGGCATCACAGGCTACAGTTTACTTCAGCAAGCTTAGATTTCCACCAAAGTGCATCATGATGGTACAAGATGGCTGCATTTCCGGAGAAACAATAGACTGCACTGTCCAAAGAATTGAGTGAAGTGAGGGTGGCCCAGAGTACAGAGGTACAGGGAGGGGTACAGTACAGAGGGGTGGTCTTCAGGTTGCCGACTGTCGGGATCCCGGCGCATAGTATACTGGCGCCGGAATCCCGACAGCCTGCATACCGACAGATTTTCTCCCTCGTGGGGGTCCACGACCCCCCTGGAGGGAGAATAATTAGCGTGGCACTCGCAGCGCATCACCGTGCCCGCAAGGGGCTCATTTGCGCTCGCCACGCTGTCGGTATGCCGGCGGTCGGGCTCCCGGTGCTGGTATGCTAGTCTCCGGGAGCCCGGCCGCCGGCATTCCATACTACACCCGTACAGAGTGCTAGTACAGGGTAGTACAGAGTGGGTCGGCTTAGTTTTGTGGATTAGTTAAAAAAAAATAAGCAAGATCATTAAGGAATAGAGATGGGTGCACTATAGAAGGTGTGCAGTTTTAATGATTCTTCTTGCTTTGGGTAAGTTCAAGAACACTGCTCCTAGCTACTGTTACAGAGATTGTCTTTAAAAAGCACTGGCGTGTCTGTAATGGGTGCAGGGTGTGTGGTGCGCATGGACCCCCGGGTCTTCGGTTACAGTCTCGCCGCATTACAGTACACAGCGGACTGTTACACAAGCTTCTCCACCAAGAACTCTGTTTGGTGCGCCATCCCCTACTCACTAAGGACCCTCACAGCTTCCACACTGTTCCTTCCAGACTTTTCATACAGCCATACTGCCCATGCAGTGACCCCACATACACACACACACACACACACACACACACTTCTCAGGGGGCTTCTACTAATATGAGCACTCACACCTTATCGGGGGCCCCTAAATAGGTTACATGGCCATATAGCCATACAGTTTTTACCCCAACTTTACCCAGGGCCGGCAACAGGGGGGGACAAAGGGGACACCTGTACCGGGCACCAAGGATCAGAGGGATCCCAGGTATATGCCACTTAGTGCCCCGCAGGCATGTAAGCTGTCTTGTCCAAATAGGGCAGCAAACTGTAGGCAGTGTGGCAGCAGCCACAGAGTGACTGGAGCCTCACATACAGTGACTGTGCGGCGCGAGTGGACCCTCTTCTGAGTCCAGCTCTGTTGCAGGCAGTAACAGGAAATGGCAGCAGCACTGCTGGCCAGGATTCCAGTGCCCTGTGCCGGCCTTTTCTGGTGTGGGTGAGGGCCACATGGTACCTGCTGTGCAGTAATCGAGTCTGGATACTGGGGAGTGCAGCACAGGTGAGTCTCTCCCTGGGGTAAGAGTGGCTTGATGAGGAGATACAGGACTTTGGGATGGGGCGGGGAAACTGGAAATGCAGCATGGAGTCATTAGGGAGAGACAGACTGTGGGGTGTGTAGGGGATTAAGGAGAGATATATTTGTATAAATATATAAAAAATCTGCTAGGGCCCCAGAGATATCGCTGTACGGAGCCCCAAGAAATCTGTTGCCGGCCCTGACTTCACCTGACTACCAGCTCCCAGGACACAATTTGCTGCATATTGTCCCATTCACGTCAGTTGCAAAATAAAATATAAAAAAATAAGCCGTAATGACAAAAAAAAGAATCACCTGGCCTCATCAGCCTTGTGTGCCGTGCCCCAGCAAGTGCCACCTCTAGCAACGTGCATGCCTAGTAGGAAATCCACCATTGGCTGCAGGACTCTCACATGAATACTGCAGTCATAAGCTTTGGTTTTCTCTCGCTTTCACATAAACACACAACACTGCAACCTCCACCTTTGTTACGATTCCCCCTGTTCACTTATTATTTTAGGGGCATTTTCCAGGTGGCCCCTTTTATCTGGTGTGGTATAATAGATAGACAGTGTCTAGTTAGACAGTCAATAAATAGACACCACATGTTAGACAGTCAAAAGGTCGACAGGGTCAAAAGGTAAACGTGAAAAAAGTAGACAGTACAAAAGGTCGACAGGGTCAAAATGTAGACAGGGTTAAAAGGTTGACATGAAAATGGTCGACATAAAAAAGGTAGTCACCATTTTTTTGCATTTTGGGGGTTTGTGTGGATAATTTTATCATCTGGGACCCCCAGTTGTAGAAATGCATCCGCTCGCCATGCTTCGGGCTCGGTGGCTCACTGCACTCGCCACAAGGATTATAACCAGCTCTATGCCGACATGGATAGAGAAGGTTTGAAAAAGTCCAAAAACATATAAAGTTGGGGAAAAACTGTCTACCTTTTTTATGTCGACCATTTTCATGTCGACCTTTTGACCATATCTACCTTTTGACTCTTTCGACCTTTTGTACTGTCTACCTTTTTCATGTCAACCTTTTGATCCTGTTGACCTAATGTCTGTGTAACATATGGGGTCTATCTATTGAATGTCTAACTATACACTGTCTATCATCCAGATACCCTTTTATCTCCCCATCTTGTCTGTGCTCAGGGGAACCTTTGCTATATAATAGTTTCTGTGGGGGAACCCTTTCCATCTCATAAGGGCATCCACTCCTTTCCATATATAAAGGTTGCAGCTCATGAAAGCCGCCACGCACCCCCCACAAATATCATATTCGGGACCTCCTTCCTGGCATGGCTAAGATGAATGGCTCCCCAAGATGCGGAAAACCCAAGTTTTTATAGACTTCCGACATCATGAATACAGCCCATTGCGTGGCCCTCCCCACTTTGACACAATTTATTTAATAATATTTCTGGATTATTTTAAATGTACTCATTACCAGTGTTTGCCAAATTCACAAACTTTATTTTAAAAACTTTATTTAAACACTAAAAATGTCCAAAATTTAAAATAGTGATAAAAAATAGTGATAAAAAAATGTATGTGTAAACTTTTCTTGTAATTTCTCTTACGTACTAGAGGATGCTGGGGTCCACATTAGTACCATGGGGTATAGACGGGTCCACCAGGAGCCATTGGCACTTTAAGAGTTTGAGAGTGTGGGCTGGCTCCTCCCTCTATGCCCCTCCTACCAGACTCAGTTTAGAAAATGTGCCCAGAGGAGCCGATCACAGCTAGGGGAGCTCTCCTGAGTTTTCCTGGTAAAAGTTATTTTCTAGAGTTTATTGTTTTACAGGGAGGCTGCTGGCAACAGCCTCCCTGCAGCGAGGGACTGAGGGGGGAGCAGTGTCCGCCCTGAGGGGTCTGTGCCACTGTCTCCGCTGACTGGACACTGAGCTCCAGAGGGGTTGGATCGTTCTACGCCACAGGGGGCCGCTCGCACCAGCAGCATGCCGCCACCCCCTTGCAGAGCTGAAGAATCGGTGGCAAGGGAGACACCGTCCCCCCTAGCAAGCGGGGGGTTGGTGTGAAGATGGCAGCAGCAGGGTAGGAGTGCAGTATTAACTGTGCTCCGGGGGTGGCTCATCGGTACATGGTGCGGCGCTATGAGGGGCGCCCTGAGCCAGCGGGACACCCTACTCTGGTCCAGAAGCCTATCGGGGTTCCCAGATCTCAGCCAGCACTAAATCCTCAGGCCAGTATAATCTGATGAAGAGCGGGAAGACCGCACCATTTTGGGGGCGGAGCTTCTCCTCAGAGCTGACCCGGCAGCAGTCAGCGCCATTTTCCTGCCTGCACAGCGCTGACAAGGAGAATCAGGTCCCTCCACAGCAACTCCAGCTCTCTGCAAAAAGGTACCAGCAGGTTGTAGAAGTTTTTTTTTTTTTTCTTGGGGGGGGGGGGTTAGGCTGCAATACGACTGTGTATCCTATTAAGGTACACAGTCAGCGCTAAAAAGGGGTCTCCCTTTGATAAAAAAAGCGCTATGTATGGATTGGCTCCAATCACTGTGTCTCTCTTGCCATTCTTGGGGAAGGGGGGGACTCTGTCTGCCCTCGTGTGTGTGTGTGTGTGTGTGTGTGTGTGTGTGTGTGTGTGTGTGTGTGTGTGTGTGTGTGTGGAGTGTTTGGTGGCCTCCTTTAGCTATGTCCAGGGACACTGTGTCATATGCTGCAGAGGATTTGTCCTCCCAGGATGATCCCATTCCATGTAATCAGGATAGCACTGGTCTAGCACAGATACCAGCAAGGGAGCCTGAGTGGTTTTCCTCTGTCAAATCTTGGATTTCTCAGATTTCTGACAGGGTTGCAAGTAATGAATCTGCAACCCAGGTATTACAGAACTCTATGGCAGTATGGCCCGATTCTGGTACCTCGGGACGCTCCGCTATATACCCCCACAAACGTGTGCTGGTGCATGACACGGATACCGATTCTGACACCACAGACGGTGATGGGGATGTGTTGCGGGGGTCTGCATCTCTTGCAAAGGGGGTGCAATTGATGATAGAGGCTATCAGGGATGTGTTACATATTAATGATACCACACCTGAGCAGGTTGAGGAGGCTTTTTTCACTGAAAATAAAGCCTCGCTAACCTTCCCTGCATCAAAGGAATTGAATGCTATATTTGAGAAAGCATGGGAAAACCCTGAGAAAAAATTCCAGATCCCTAAACGGGTACAGGTGGCGTTTCCTTTCCCTGAGGAGGATAGAAAAAATGGGAAAACCCGCCGATTGTTGACGCATCTGTGTCCAGACTCTCAAAGAAGGTGGTTTTTCCTGTTCCAGGATCTACCACCTTAAAGGAGCCGGCTGATCGAAAGATTGATAACACACTTAAATCAATGTACACTGCTTCAGGGGCCATATTACGTCCCATTATTGCTAGTGCATGGTTTGCAAAGGCTATAGTAAAGTGGTCGGCTACCTTACTAGAGGA
Organism: Pseudophryne corroboree; assembly: GCF_028390025.1. Lineage (NCBI taxonomy): Eukaryota > Metazoa > Chordata > Amphibia > Anura > Myobatrachidae > Pseudophryne > Pseudophryne corroboree. Next base: position 127,497,267 of record NC_086449.1, on the reverse strand, counting down.
TTTGGATACGATGGATAAGGGTAATGTTGAATTATATTTACGCAACATTCACGATTCAGCAGGTTTTATGGTAGAATCCATGAAAGACCTGGGTTCCATGGCTGCCGGAATCTCTTCCATGTCTGTTTCAGCTTGTCAGGGACTGTGGCTGCGCCAGTGGTCGGCCAACGTGGAATCCAGAAAGAGTGTGGAGTCCCTACTCTATACAGGTCAGGCTCTCTTTGGGGAAGCTTTAGACGCGTGGATATCCACGGCTACAGCGGGTAAGTCTCCGTTTCTTCCCTCAACTGCACCTGCTCTGGAGAAATCCCTCTCTTCATCTGCAACACAGTCCTTTCGGCCTAACAAGCCTAGAAGGGCCAGACCGTTCAATACCTTCTGTGGGGGAGGTCGAGTTAAGTCCAAGAAACCTGCCGCTGCAGGTTCCCAGGAACAAAAGCCTGCTTCAGGTACGCCAAAGTCCTCCGCATGATGGTGGACCGCGCGGCCTGGAGGTGGGGCCAGTGGAAGCGAGACTCAGACAATTCAGTCACGTCTGGGTATCGTCCGGCCTGGATCCCTGGGTGACAGATATTGTATCCCAGGGATACAGGCTGGAATTTCAAAGTCTCCCTCCTCATCGTTTTTTCAAATCAGGCTTACCAGCTCTGCTGGCAGACAGCACTGTCCTACAAGTAACTGTCCAAAAGTTGGTGGAGGCACAGGTCATTGTGCCAGTTCCTCCTCATTCGCAAACCACAGGTTACTATTCGAACCTTTTCGTGGTACCGAAACCAGATGGTTTCTAAAGGAGTTCAAGTTCAAAATGGAGTCTCTCAGGGCGGTGATATCAGGTCTGGAAGAGGGGGAATTCCTGGTATCCCTGGACATCAAGGATGCGTACCTACACATTCCGATCTGGCTGCCGCATCAGGCTTATCTCCTTTTCGCATTACTGGACTGTCATTTCCAGTTCCAGGCCCTGCCATTCGGCCTCTCCACAGCACCGAGGGTGTTTACCAAGGTGATGGCAGAGATGATGGTTCTCCGCCGCAAACAAGGGGCGAATATCATTCCATATCTGGACAATCTGCTGATAAAGGCATCATCCAAGGAGAAGCTGCTGCAGTCCATTGTTCTCACAACCTGCCTCCTCAAGATCCACGGTTGGATTCTGAACCTTCCAAAATCATATTTGGAACCAACCCAGAGGTTGTCCTTTCTGGGAATGATCCTAGACACAGAAGTGCAGAGGGTGTCTCTTCCACAGGAGAAGGCGTTGGTGATACAAACAATGGTCCGGGATGCCCTGAAGCCACCCCGAGTGTCGGTTCATCAATGCATTCGCCTGTTGGGAAAGATGGTGGCCTCTTACGAGGCTCTCCAGTATGGGAGGTTCCATGCTCGGCCCTTCCAACTGGATCTCCTGGACAAGTGGTCAGGATCTCATCTCCACATGCACCAGAGAATACGTCTGTCACCGAAGGCCAGGATTTCACTCCTCTGGTGGATACAATTACCTCACCTTCTGGAGGGCCGCAGGTTCGGGATTCAGGAATGGGTCCTTCTAATCATGGATGCGAGCTTTCGGGGCTGGGGAGCAGACACTCAAGAAGTAACTTTCCAAGGAAGGTGGTCAAGTCTGGAAGCCGGCCTGCCCATCAACATCCTGGAACTAAGAGCCGTCTACAACGGTCTTCTTCAGGCGGCCCATTTTCTAAGAAATCGGGCCATTCAAGTGCAGTCGGACAATGTAACAACAGTAGCCTACAAAAACTGACAAGGCGGAACGAAGAGCAGAGCTGCAATGTTGGAGGTGACAAGAATCATCCTCTGAGCAGAAAGACACGCGTTGGCGCTCTCAGCAATCTACATTCCGGGAGTGGACAACTGGGAAGCAGACTTTCTCAGCAGACACAATCTCCATCCAGGGAAGTGGGGTCTCTATCCGGAGGTGTTCAAGGAAATAACAGACATTTGGGGGTTACCCCAAATAGACAACAAAAAGCTTTGACGCTATTGTTCCAGGTCGAGGGACCCACAGGCAGTGGCATTGAACGCCCTGGTGTCTTCGTGGGTGTTCCAGTCGGTGTACGTGTTTCCACCACTCCCACTCATTTCAAGAGTTCTAAAGCTCATAAGGAGAACAAGAGTTCAAGCGATCCTCATTGCTCCAGACTGGCCAAGGCGGGCTTGGTATGCGGACCTTCTGAATCTCTTGCAGGAAGAGCCGAGGCCTCTTTCTCTTCGGGAGGACCTGCTGCAGCAGGGGCCGTTCGCCTATCAAGACTTACCGCGGCTACGTTTGACAGCATGGAAGTTGAGTGCCTGATACTAGCTCGGAAGGGCATTCCGAAGAAGGTCCTTCCTACCCTGATACAGGCTAGGAAAGGGGTAACGTCTAAACATTACCATCGTATTTGGAAGAAATATGTCTCTTGGTATGAATCCAAGAAGTTTCCTACGGTGGAGTTTCAACTCTGACGTTTTCTCCTCTTCCGGCAAGCAGGTGTGGATATGGGCCTGAGGTTGGGATCTGTGAAGGTCCAGATTTCGGCCTTATCCATTTTCTTCCAGAAACAATTGGCTCCCTGATGTTCAGACTTTTTTGAAGGGAGTTCTGCACATCCAACCGCCCTTTGTACCGCCTACGATGCCTTGGGACCTTAACGTGGTGTTGCAGTTCCTACAGTCGGATTGGTTTGAGCCTCTACAGGAGGTTGAGGTCAAATTTCTTACATGGAAGGCTGTCACATTGTTGGCCTTAGCTTCGGCTAGGCGTGTGTCTGAATTGGGGGCTTTTTCCTGTAAAAGCCCTTTCTTGATCTTCCACGAAGATAGAGCTGAGCTCCGGACACTTCAGCAGTTTCTTCCGAAGGTTGTGCCGGCATTCCATATAAACCATCCTATTGTGGTGCCAGTGGCTACTGACTCCTCAATTACATCAAAGTCCTTGGATGTTGTGAGGGCTATGAAGATATATGTGAAGGGAACTTCTCGTCACAGAAAGTCGGACTCTCTGTTTGCCCTATATGACCCCAAGAAAATTGGGTGTCCTGCTTATTCTACGGCTGGATTGCCGTGTCCTACGTCTGTTAAGGCCCACTCTACTTGTAAGGTGGGGTCTTCCTGGACGGCTGCCCGGGGTGTCTCGGCATGCAACTTTGCCGAGCTGCAACTTGGTCTGGGTCGAACATGTTTGCAAAGTTTTACAGGTTCGATACTTTGGCCTCTGATGACTCGAAGTTCAGTCAATCAGTTCTGCAGGAGCCTCCACGCTCTCCCTCCCATTCTGGGAGCTTTTGGTACATCCCCATGGTACTAATGTGGAGCCCAGCATCCTCTAGGACATAAGAGAAAATAGGATTTTGGTTACCTACCGGTAAATCCTTTTCTCGTAGTCCGTAGAGGATGCTGGGCGCCCGCCCAGCGCTTCGTTTTCCTGCAATCGTTATCTGGTTCAGTACATCTTTTTTTACTTATGTACTGCATTGTTACTTGGTAAGTAATGTTTCAGCGGTTGCTGAGAGTTTCAAGCAAGTTAGCTTGATGTGCCTTGTATGTGTGAGCTGGTATGAATCTCGCCACTATCTGTGTTAAATCCTTCTCTTGAAGATGTCTGTCTCCTCGGGCACAGTTTCTAGACTGAGTCTGGTAGGAGGGGCATGGAGGGAGGAGCCAGCCCACATTCTCAAACTCTTAAAAGTGCCAATGGCTCCCGGTGGACCAGTCTATACCGCATGGTACTAATGTGGACCCCAGCATCCTCTACGGACTACGAGAAAAGGATTTACCGGTAGGTAACTAAAATCTAATTTTTATTCCGTAGTATCACTGTGAAATATCAAGGTTGCATTGCGTACGATTACCTCATAACCAGAACCAGTACTTATACAGTGAATTCATCTACGTTTTCATCATCTACCTTCGAGTATGTACTCTGGCTGTGGTCAGTAAAGCGAACAAACATTAGAAATAATTTGATCTACTTACCACAGTGCTGCTAGGAACAGTTCTGAATATTTGACATCACTTTTCCCTTTCAGAGACATAACATCCATGTTATTACTGTAACTAGTAATTTAACGTAAGTCAAATGATAACAAAGAAACGGACGAATTTAGGGGTCAGGCCGCCTCTAGGCACAACAGTAACAGCCGCCCCCTTGCCTAATGTTATTATTTTTATTGATAAGCCCTCATTTGATGATAGCCAATTTAATAGAATAATAAACAAAAAAGCCCCTAACTATGCCATTGTTTTATTTTTAATTATGTATACATATTTACTAAGTGGGACAGCTTACTGGTGCATGTCCTACCCACTTACATTCCATTAAAGATTGCATATGGTACAGTACATTGGACATAATTTGCAGTTACTGGTGCTTTTTGGGCTGGCGTTACCAAGACAAGCATCCAAATGCCGCCCCCAAACAATTGCTGCCCCTAGGCACGTGCCTCACATGCCTAATGGGAAATTTGGCACTGCAAAGAAATACAGCTAATATGCTTTCAGTCAGAGGAGTCGGAAACCCACCCCTGTCACTCTGCATCTCTTAGCAGCCCTCCCACCACCCTCATCACTCTGTGTCTCTCAGCACACACCCCCAGCACTCTGTGTACCTCAGCATGCCCCCCCCCCCCCCCCGCACTCTGTGTCTCTCAATCTCAGCCTCCCACTCAGCACCCTATGTTTCTCAGCATCCTCCCCACCCCAGCACTCTGTGTCTCTCAGCAAACCTCTTACCCTGTGAGCCGCAGATGGTGAGGTCAGCCAGGCAAATCAGTCCGTAATGTTGGCGTCAAGTTCTTGGCTCCCGCCTCCTGGAAGACTGGCAAAGTGGGAGGCAGCGGTAATGGCAGACCAGGTCACAAGTACAAAGTGTGCGTTGGGCGCCGCGGTACCCGGCTTCATACTTGAACTACTGGCAGCTATCCCATCCAACCACTCGCCCAAACACTGGCTCCTGGTGGCACAGGGTACTGTGGGATGGGAGAGACAATAATGCAGCGCTGGAGACTGGGGAAGCCAGGAGGGGGCGAAGCATGCAGGGGGAAGCTGAAGCGCTACCTGTTGTCTTGTATGTAGTGGTGCACTCAGCATTGAAGAAGCCAAGCGCACCAATATATACATGACAGTGCGCAGCGCTGCTGCTAGCGGTGGTGGTTGTAAGTGGCCCTGCGGGTGCTTCCTGGCTGTGCAGCCACAGCACATATGCGCTGTGTGCAAGGCACCTCAGGCACACACCTAGTTAAGGCGCTGGCTGCCATAGGCAACTTCTAAATTTTTCCCTCTCCCCCTAAGTGCTATGGGAGTGGAGACTTGTGCTTTATGATGCACATGAAATCACATGTAGCTGTATGTATCCTGTATACGTTGCTGTGTTTTGCGTTCAATGGAAAGTAAAGGCATTTTATACTGAACTTAGGGCCTAATTCAAGCTTGATTGTAAAATAACATTTTCAGCTAATGGGCAAAACCATGTGCAGTGTAGGTGGGGCAGATGTAACGTGCAGAGAGAGTTAGATTTGGGTTAGTTGTGTTCAAACTGAAATCTAAATTGCGGTGTAAAAATTAAGCAGCCAACATTTACCCTTGACAGAGACAATATAACCCACCCAAATCTAACTCTCTCTGTACATGTATATCTGCCCCACCTGCAGTGCACATGGTTTTGACCATTAGAGGAAAATGTTATTTTGCAATCAACCTTGAATTAGGATCTAAAAACACAGATGGACACTTACACCTTTGTTAGAATTTTGGTTCATGTTTTGGTTCTATAATGCTTTTTATGTTTTAGTTTTGCCAAAACCACCCTGATGTGTATTGGTTTGGTATTTTGTTAACAATGGTCACAAACAGGTAAAATCATGCAATTCTGAGCTGTATTTATGCTAGTGGAAACCCGTCAAAATCAATGTTTCATTTTTTGTAATTTTTTTTTTTAAACCACTTAACTGCCATGGTCAGATGACATGTGATTGTGCCGCCCCACTGTGTCCACCAGTTTTTGATGAGAAGATCCGTTCTGCAAATGTGCATAGTATAATATTTAACTATTTAAAAAAGTACTTTTAAAACGATATTAAATAAAAATATAATATACAGTAGTTTAAAAAGTACATCTACATGGTAAGAACCCTATTTTGATAATTCAACCATATTTTTTACATTTAGCCATTCTCTCAAACTAGGTCTCACAGTAAAAAGAACTATAGAATTAATATATATATCTACAGGCATAAATATAAAAATTTTCAAAGAGCACCACACAAATGTCATTATTTTTTTCTCACCAATTTTGTTAGTGGGCTACAGCTGGCTGTCTGGCTAAAAATACTGACAAATGCTATGACAAAAACACATGGCAGTCTAACAAAAGTTATGACACATGTGATACATGGGGGGAAGAGGTTATCCAATTAGACCCGGAAATTTTCCTGCCATGAAAAACTATTTCCCCCCCCCCCCCCCGTTTTTTCAAGCAAAAACACATGGAATCAGCGGCAGCTCCTACCTTGGTCCAGAGGTGCTCTGTCTGTTGTCTACTGTATCTGACAAGCATAGGCGTGCGCAGGGGGGGTGCCTGGTGCGCACAGGCACCCCCTAATGTCCGGCAATCTGATCTCACATGCCTGATGCAGCGATCGCCGAGCAGGCTGATTAATGCACCCTGTCAGGACTGCATTACTGACTGGACGCCTGGGTTAATCAAGGGTGCCACTGCCACCGGCTTTCATACTCCCGGCACCACCTCAATGTACAAAAACAGCGTGATGTGACGTGATGACATCATGCTGCTCGCACGCCCACCCGTCACACGCCCACCTCTCTCCTATTCTATGCCAATGCCAGCCACTGATGAGGAGCAGCATGCAGCCAGCGTTCCTCTTAGGAAGACAAATTCAATACTGGCAGGCGGTCAGCAGCAGCATTGACACGTAACGCGTTTTTCCAGCAGCAGCAGTAACTAGTCTGCGACTCAGTGTCAGTGAGTGACTGCAGCTTGCAGGGGAAAGAGAGGGGGAGCCAGACCAGGCTGAGGAGGAGCAGTGTAATTGCAGTGAGTGCCCTCAGGGGTATTTGTTTGGTGCACACCGCAACATCTGACAATGCATCTGCATTATTAGGATTGGTACAAGGGTGGATATTTTATATTACGTTGACCGTCAATAGATGGTGCTAGACATGCCCAAAAGGCGGTGCTAGACACACCCCTCCAACAGTGCACCCCCTAATAAAATGTGCTGCGCACGCCTATGCTGACAAGGGGTTGCTGTGTCCTCCAGGGTGATCTGTCCATACATCCAGGGGCTCTGCCTCAGTGTTAAATAAAAACCCAGTATACTGTGTACATCCAGGGGCTGGTTTGTCCTATCAGTATCAGTCCAGGGGTGCTCTGTCTGTCGTCTGCTGTATCTGACAAGGGGTGCTCTGTCCTCTAGGGTGCTCTGTCCACCTAGTGGTGATCTGTCAATACATCCAGGGGTTTTGCCACAGTATTAAAAAAATAAAACTAATATTTTATTAATTTAAAAAAAAAATGTTGTGCTGTACCCCAGTATACATCCAGAACCTGCTGTGTCTGTACAGGGTTGTTCTGTCTGTCCATCCAGGGGCTCTGCCCCAGTGTAAAATGAAAATAAAAAAAGCTAAAAAGCCTAAACTATAATTATTTAAAATATTTTTTTTTGTGCTGTACCCCAGTGTACTATACAATTTTAATTTTATTTTCATAAGTACTGTGACACTGCCGGTCAGACCGCAGTATATTATTATTTAGTACTCATACATGTATTGTGTGACACTGTGGGTAAAGGTGGTATCACAGCAATATATTTCATACTCATACACGTATTGTGCGACACTGTGGGTAAAGATGGTACCACAGTGATATATTTTATTTCTCTTATGTCCTAGAGGATGCTGGGGACTCCGTAAGGACCATGGGGAATAGACAGGCTCCACAGGAGACATGGGCACTAAAAAGAACTTTAGGTATGGGTGTGCACTGGCTCCTCCCTCTATGCCCCTCCTCCAGACCTCAGTTTAATACTGTGCCCAGAGGAGACTGGGTGCACTACAGGGAGCTCTCCTGAGCTTCCTGAAAGAAAGTATTTTGTTAGGTTTTTTATTTTCAGGAAGACCTGCTGGCAACAGGCTCCCTGCATCGTGGAACTGAGGAGAGAGAAGCAGACCTACTTAAATGCTAGGCTCTGTTTCTTAGGCTACTGGACACCATTAGCTCCAGAGGGAGTCAGAACGCAGGTCTCCCCCAGCGGTTTGTCCCGGAGCCGCGCCGCCGTCCTCCTCGCAGAGCCGGAAGATAGAAGCCGGGTGAGTATAAGAAGATAGAAGACTTCAGAGGCGGCAGAAGACTTCAGATCTTCAATGAGGTAACGCGCAGCGGTAACGCTGCACGCCACTGCTCCCACACAGAACACACACACAGCACACACTGTGGGGTGCAGGGCGCGGGGGGGGGGGGGGGGGGCACGCCCTGGGCAGCAATGTATACCTCTAGGGCTGGCTATGATTTGATTTACACTATTTAGTGGTATTTCAGAGTATCCCCGCCAGTTTGTTTTTAAAAGAAAAGCGGGACCGAAGCCCGCCACTGGGGGGGCGGGGCTTCTTCCTCAGCACTCACCAGCGCCATTTTCTCCACAGCACACGCTGAGAAGCTGGCTCCCCGGACTCACCCCTGCTGATCACCGGTGACAGAGGGTTTTAAAGAAGGGGGGGGGGGCACATAATTTGGCGCAGTGAATATATATAAAAGCGCTATTTCTGGGTAAATTTTCCAGGGTTATTGGCGCTGGGTGTGTGCTGGCATACTCTCTCTCAGTCTCTCCAAAGGGCCTTGTGGGGAAACTGTCTCCAGATAGAGCTTTCCCTGAGTGTGTGGTGTGTCAGTACGTGCGTGTCGGCATGTCTGAAGCAGAAGGCTCTCCTAGGGAGGAGGTGGAGCGCATGAGTGTGGTGTCGCCGTCGGCAATGCCGACACATGACTGGATGGATATGTGGAATATTTTAAATGCAAATGTGAATTTATTGCACAAACGTTTGGACAAAGAGTCCAGGGACGGTACGGTGGGTCAGACCCTGCCTTTCCCTATGTCACAGGGGCCTTCGGGGTCTCAAAAGCGCACACTTTCACAGATAGTTGACACAGATACCGACACAGATTCTGACTCTAGTGTCTATTATGATAATGCGAGGTTGCAGCCAAAGCTGGCAAAGAGTATTCATTATATGATTATTGCTATAAAGGATGTGCTGCATATTATAGATGACCCCGCAGTGCCTAATCCCAAGAACCACATGTTTAAAGAAAAGAAGCCTGAGGTTACCTTTCCACCTTCCTTTGAATTAAATGAGTTATTTGAAAGTGCTTGGGAAACTCCAGATAAGAAACTGCAGATTCCCAAAAGGATTCTTATGGCGTATCCTTTCCCGATCAAGGGCAGGATACGGTGGGAATCCTCCCCACGGGTGGACAAGGCGTTGACGCGCCTTTCCAAAAAGGTGGCGCTGCCGTATCAGGATACCGCTACCCTCAGGGATCCTGCTGACCGCAAGCAGAAAACTACCTTGAAGTCAATTTACACACATACCGGTACATTACTCAGACCGGCAATAGCGTCGGCTTGGGTTTGTAGCGCTGTACTAGCGTGGACCGATCCCTTATCTGCTGATATGGATACGAATGATAAGGAAACTATTTTATTGACCCTGGGCCATATTAAGGATGCGGTCCTTTATATGAGAGCGGCTCAGAGGGATATAGGCATACTGGGGTCCAGAGCGAACGCCATGGCGATTTCTGCCAGGCGAGCACTGTGGATATGACAGTGGACGGGTGATGCCGACTCGAAACGGCATATGGAGGTTTTACCTTACAAGGGTGAGGAGTTGTTTAGGGAAGGTCTCGCGGACCTAGTCTCCACAGCTACTGCTGGTAAATCAACTTTTTTACCTTATGTTTCCTCACAGCCTAAGAAAACGCCACATTATCAGATGCAGTCCTTTCGGCCGCATAAATCCATGAGAGCTCGGGGATCTTCCTTTCTTGCCAGAGGTAAGGGCAAGGGGAAAAAGCTGCCAGCTACAGCCAGTTCCCAGGAACAAAAGTCCTCCCCGGCTTCTACTAAATCCACCGCATGACGCTGGGGCTCCGCGGGTGGAGTCCGCTCCTGTGGGGGCACGTCTTCATCTTTTCAGCCAGGTCTGGGTTCATTCTCAGGTGGACCCCTGGGCAATAGATATTGTTCCCCAGGGGTACAAGCTGGAATTCGAAGAGGTGCCTCCTCGCCGGTTTTTCAAATCGGCACTGCCGACTTCTTCCCCAGAGATGGAGGTAGTTTTGGCAGCAATTCAAAAGTTGTGCCTTCAACAAGTGGTGGTCAAAGTTCCCCAGCAGCAGCAGGGGATGGGCCATTACTTAACCCTGTTTGTGGTCCCGAAACCGGACGGTTCGGTCTGACCAATTCTGAATTTAAAATCCTTAAACCTATACTTAAAGAGGTTCAAGTTCAAGATGGAATCGCTCAGGGCGGTCATCGCAAGTCTGGAAGAGGGAGATTATATGATGTCCCTAGACATAAAGGATGCATACCTTCATGTCCCCATTTATCAACCTCATCAGGCGTTCCTGAGATTTGTGGTGCAGGATTGTCATTACCAATTTCAGACGTTGCCGTTTGGGCTTTCCACGGCCCCGAGGATTTTTACCAAATTAATGGCAGAGATGATGGTGCTCCTGCGCAAGCAGGGTGTCACAATTATCCCATACTTGGACGATCTCCTGATAAAAGCGAGATCGAGAGAACGATTGATGGACAGCGTATCACTCTCCCTGAGGGTGTTGCAAAAACACGGTTGGATCCTAAACCTACCAAAGTCCCAGTTAGTTCCAACGACTCGATTGCCTTTCTTAGGCAAGATTCTGGACACGGAACAAAAGAGGGTTTTTCTTCCAAAAGAAAGGGCCCAGGAACTTCAGAGCTTGGTCAAGGACCTGTTGAAGCCAGACAGGGTGTCGGTACATCACTGCACTCGAGTGCTGGGAAAAATGGTGGCGTCTTACGAGGCCATTCCATTCGGCAGGTTCCATAACAGGACTTTTCAGTGGGACCTTCTGGACAAGTGGTCCGGGTCACATCTACAGATTCATCAGATGATCCATCTGTCCCCCAGGGCCAGGGTGTCTCTCCCGTGGTGGCTGCAGAGTACTCACCTTCTAGAGGGTCGCAGGTTCGGCATCCAGGACTGGGTTCTGGTGACCATGGACGCGAGCCTCCGAGGATGGGGAGCAGTCACACAGGAAAGAAACTTCCAAGGTCTGTGGTCAAGCCAGGAGGCTTGTCTACACATCAACATTCTGGAATTAAGGGCCACATACAACGGCCTTCGTCAGGTGCAGACCTTACTTCAAGGTCTACCCGTTCTGATTCAGTCAGACAACATCACAGCAGTGGCTCATGTAAACCGCCAAGGCGGCACAAGGAGCAGAGTGGCAATGGCAGAAGCCTCAAAGATTCTTTGATGGGCGGAGAGTCATGTAAGCGCTCTGACAGCAGTCTTCATTCCGGGAGTGGACAACTGGGAAGCAGACTTCCTCAGCAGACACGATCTGCATCCCGGAGAGTGGGGACTTCATCAGGAAGTCTTCGCAGAGATTGCAAAACAGTGGGGACTGCCTCAAATAGACATGATGGCTTCACGTCTCAACAAGAAACTTCCGAGATATTGCGCCAGGTCAAGGGACCCTCAGGCGGTCGCAGTGGATGCACTGGTGACACCGTGGGTGTTTCAGTCGGTCTATGTGTTCCCTCCTCTTCCTCTCATCTCAAAAATACTGAGAATCATAAGACGAAGAGGGATTTAATCAATTCTCATTGTTCCAGATTGGCCTAGAAGGGCCTGGTATCCGGATCTGCAGGAAATGCTCACAGAAGATCCGTGGCCTCTTCCTCTCAGGGAAGACCTGTTACAACAAGGGCCCTGTTTGTTCCAGGACTTACCGCGACTGCGTTTGACGGCATGGCGGTTGAACGCAGGATCCTAGCGGAGAAGGGCATTCCGGAGGAGGTCATTCCTACTCTGATTAAGGCTAGGAAGGAGGTAACATCGAAATATTATCACCGTATCTGGAGGAAGTATGTGTCTTGGTGTGAAGCCAAGACTGCTCCTCCGGAAGAATTCCATCTGGGCCGTTTTCTCCACTTCCTGCAAACTGGAGTGAATTTGGGCCTAAAGTTAGGCTCCATTAAGGTTCAGATTTCGGCCCTATCCATTTTCTTTCAAAAAGAATTGGCTTCTCTTCCGGAAGTCCAGACTTTCGTGAAGGGGGTGCTGCATATCCAGCCTCCTTTTGTACCTCCGGTGGCACCATGGGACCTTAACGTGGTGTTACGGTTTCTTAAGTCTCACTGGTTTGAACCACTTCCAACAGTTGAGTTGAAGTATCTCACTTGGAAAGTGGTCATGTTATTGGCCTTGGCTTCGGCGCGGCGAGTGTCGGAGTTGGCGGCTTTGTCTCACAAAAGCCCTTATCTGATTTTCCATGTGGATAGAGCTGAGTTGCGGACTCGTCCTCAATTTTTGCCTAAGGTGGTTTCTTCTTTTCATATGAACCAACCTATTGTGGTGCCTTTGGCTACAAGGGACGTGGAGGATTCCGAGTCCCTGGATGTGGTCAGGGCATTGAAAATTTATGTGGCCAGAATGGCTCGGTTTAGGAAAACAGAGGCTCTGTTTATCCTGTATGCAGCCAACAGGGTTGGCGCTCCTGCATCTAAGCAGACTATTGCTCGCTGGATCTGTAACACGATTCAGCAGGCTCATTCTACGGCTGGATTGCCGTTACCGAATTCGCTTAAGGCCCATTCCACTAGGAAGGTGGGCTCTTCTTGGGTGGCTGCCCGGGGCATCTCGGCATTACAACTTTGCCGAGCAGCAACTTGGTCGGGTTCAAACACTTTTGCAAAATTCTACAAGTTTGATACCCTGGATGATGATGACCTAATGTTTGCTCATTCGGTGCTGCAGAGTCATCCGCACTCGCCCGCCCATTTGGGAGCTTTGGTATAATCCCCATGGTCCTTACGGAGTCCCCAGCATCCTCTAGGACGTAAGAGAAAATAAGATTTTAAACCCACCGGTAAATCTTTTTCTCGTAGTCCGTAGAGGATGCTGGGCGCCCGTCCCAGTGCGGACAACATCCTGCATTGTATATAGTTGTTGCTTACATAAGGGTTATATTTTTCAGTTGGATCAGTTTTGGACTGATACTGGTTTTGTTTCATAATGTTGACTGGTTCGTATCTCCCATGTTTTACGGTGTGAATGGTGTGGCTTGCCCTTGGATTTACAAAATCCTTACCTCGTACTGTTCGTCTCCTCTGGGCACAATTTCTCTAACTGAGGTCTAGAGGAGCGGCATAGAGGGAGGATCCAGAGCACACCCATACCTAAAGTTCTTTTTAGTGCCCATGTCTCCTGTGGAGCCCGTCTATTCCCCATGGTCCTTAGGGAGTCCCCAGCATCCTCTACGGACTACGAGAAAAAGATTTACCGGTAGGTTTAAAATCTTATTTTCGTACTCATACATGTATTGTGCGGCACTGTGGGTGAAGGTGATACTACAGTGATATATTTTATTTTGTACTCATACATGTATTGTGCAACACTGTGGGTGGAGGTGGTATCACAGTAATATATTTTATTTCATACTCATACACGTATTGTGCCACACTATGGGTGAAGGTGCTACCACAGTAATATATTTTATTTTGTACTCATACACTTAATGGGGGTCATTCCGAGTTGTTCGCTCGGATCGATTAAGGCAAAAATGCGCATGGTACGCAGTGCGCATGCGCTAAGTATTTTAGTACAAAACTTAGTAGATTTACTCACGTCCGAACGAAGAATTTTCATCGTTGAAGTGATCGGAGTGTTATTGACAGGAAGTGGGTGTTTCTGGGCGGAAACTGACCGTTTTCTGGGAGTGTGCGGAAAAACGCAGGTGTGCCAGGATAAAATGCGGGAGTGTCTGGAGAAATGGGGGAGTGGCTGGCCGAATGCAGGGCGTGTTTGTGACGTCAAACCAGGAACAAAATGGGCTGAGCTGATCGCAGTGTAGGAGTAAGTCTCGAGCTACTCAGAAACTGCTAAGAATTTTCTATTCGCAATTCTGCTAATCTTTCGTTTGCAATTCTGCTATGCTAAGATACACTCCCAGAGGGCGGCGGCCTAGTGTGTGCAATGCTGCTAAAATCTGCTAGCGAGCGAACAACTCGGAATGAGGGCCATTGTGTGACACTGTAGGTGAAAGTAAACTGTAGTGTTAGATTATTATCTATGACTCATAGACATATTGTGACATTGTAGGTGGTAAATTTTTTGTGCAAATTGTGGTGTGTGCTATACCCCACTTGGTTCGTGTTTGTTTATAGATATGTAGGATGAACAATTGAGAGGAGAGCAGGAAGCACATACTTGGGCTGCTGGTGCTGCCACCAGTCATGATGTTACAAGTCCTTCAACTTCATCTACTAAGGCCGATGCCCAAGTTAAGACATGTAAAATTAAAGAAAAAGTAAAAGTCAGATTAGTAAAAGTCAGATTAGTGCAATAACCTATAAAAATTGTCTATGCAATTAAGACCGTCACCAATGCCCCATTGATTAATTTACATTTTTAGAATCAAACAAATTAAATTACTTAACAATCCTTCCTTCCACTACATACATACTCTACCTCCCGTGATCTAGTTAATTAATTAATTAATACAAACATTAGTTGTGTATATTGGTCCAAAACATACATATTTACAACATGGTACATACTGTGTGTAAAGCTGGCTGAGGCAACCTGAGGCGCTCCACCCATTGTTGACAATCAACTTCCAGCACGGCCAGCAAACAGCATGGATCCTGGGAGTTATAGTTCAGCTGGAGATCTACAGGCTGCTTTTCTCTGATGTAGAACAGCAAATCTTGGTCTCATTATTCCCAACACCACAAAATAAACATCTGTTTACAGTGTGTACTATTATTACCTCCACAAACAAGGCCACCACCTTTCTATTAGATGTACACAACATATATAGCATAGCTGTCTCTCATTCACACTGGGAGCAGCCATTTATGGTCTGCTCCCTATGGTTATCAATATTCATGAGGATGTGGCACAAAATGACTGCGCACACTGTGTGTTAGCAACAGGTGCTCTTTAGATGTCACTCAGATGATCAGGTTTTAGATGGTTGGTTGGACTTGGTTCACATAGGATTGGACACAAATTGGATTCAGTGAGCCTGCTCTGATATACGCCCAAAACATCTCCATGCAATGGTACAAAATCAAACACTATATTATATCTTCTAGCAAACTCTCCACGCTCGAATAGCGACCCTTCTCCAGGTGAAATATCTCTTTCAGAATCTGAACAACTTAATCCTACATTGAGGTTGAAAATAATTGTAACAGATTATTAGCGAACCTTCTCCAGGTCAAAGAGTGTCTTTCAGGAACAGAACTACATTGTGGTTGAAAATAATTTTAACGGATGATTAGCCAATCTTCTCCAGGTCAAAGATGTCTTTCAGGAACAGAAGAACTTGATCCTACATTAAAGTTTCAAATTATTTTAACAGATGATTACAGCATTTAAAAATATACTGTTAACTGCCACGTGTTTGCTACTCACTGCTGTAGCTTAGTCAGCCAGCTAGCTTGGTGCAACATTTTGGCTTAAATTGGATGAAATGAATATTGAGAGCTGTGAGCTGGTTAAAAGTGAGTGGAAATGAGTGGAAATTAATGTTTTTGAGGTTAATAATACTGTAGGAACTAAAACAGGCCAAAATTCTGTGATTTTAGCTGTTTTTATGATTTTTGTAAAGTACACATCCAAAACCAAAACCCGCAAGGGCAGTTTTGACAAAACCAATACAGATCCAAAACACAAAGAAGTTACTGATCCAAAACCAAAACCCAAGATTTGGCCAAGCGCACATCTCTACTTTCTACAGGAAGCCAGCTTTCTGCTATTCGCAGCCCGGAAACACCTTCCAGTGGGACTGCCTACAGTGTCTGAGACTGACAGTTACTGTAGGACTTTCAATAGGAAGTCACTGTCAGTCACGTTGAAGCCAGTGCAGTCTCAAGGACTGCATCTGGCTTCACTGACTCTGAGCTGAGATGGCGGATTGTATCTGGGGGGGGCTACAGCCCTGCAGCCCATGGGTAAAATCCGCCACTGCATAGGATCTGCAAAACATCATGGACCTATGTGTTTTCTCAGCAGTGATTGGGTAAAAAATGTAAGCCAGCACTGGAGCTAATTGGATAGCCCTGGGTGAGGTAATTAGACATGGTAAATTACTGTGGCTAATAGTATACCACACATAGTGACACAACAGTGGCAGGTATAATGATAGTTTTAGAAAAGAATACCCACCAAGATGTGAATTTGAAAACGCCAAACGGCAGCCACCGGTCAGGTGCCTGTGTTACCAAGCTACAAGTGTGCTGGAGAAAGGACCCGAACCAACCCCTTGACATCACTATCCATCGCATCTTAAGAGGAGCCCAGTAACAGTTTGGATTAGGAGGCTTCAGACCGTACTGCTTGAGGAGCCCATCATTAAGGGACATTTGAAGCAAATCAACCTCTAACAATCAAAATCACAGTACTCCTCCACTGGACTCCCACCCAAGCTGGGTAACTATTGCATTGGACTTTATCATTTGCTACAGGGGTGCTAATAGGAATGGACTATTCCAGCGTAAATCCTTTGCTGCAGATGCACATGGATGGTAACAAGTTATCAATTCACTGCATGAATTTGCAATTTGTAATTTAATGTGACAGGAATGTTTTTTACAAAGTGTTATTAATTGTGTAATAAATTGTTTTATTAGAGATATTTATTTGCTCTCTCATATTGTACTATACAAATTTACTATTTAGCGGAGTCTTCTTTTTTCTATACGCTTAGACCATACCTGCTGCCAAATATAATAAAATGAACAATATCCATTGCCAGACTGGGGAGTGATTCTTCTTGGTCAGCAAATATAGGGGTGGCTGATCTCTGTGTTTGCATAGTGACGCTGCTGCTGAGAACAATCCTTACAAGGTAACTAGGGCTGAGATCGGCACAGTACTGTATGTGCCAAGAGATCACACCAGGATAATAACTGATACTAAGCATAATAAACGTGTAACACTATAAATAACAGGAACTCACACTAACATCATGATGACAATAACAAACAATGACTGGGTACAAAGAACAGCTGCATAAGGATGCTATGTGTGTGACTACTATCTCATTCACCTGAATCCCTAATTTACCACACAAGCATGCAGAGTGGAGTCATTGTTTCTGCCAAGCACAGGGAGACCAAATAGTCCCTCCACAGTGACTGTGTGCTAAGTATGATGACAAAATAATTGTTTTAACCACTTTATCTAAATAACATAAAAGAGAATTGCTTATGTACTTATCCGCATTAAGTGCTGTCCCTCAGTGGCCATCTACAGCCGCGGGGGAGATCTGCAGTCAGAGACAGAGCTCAGCGTGGAGGGACTTTCCAAACTTCCTGTGTAACACATACAGTAGAGCAATATTTACTGTCATAAATACAGAGTTCAGACCTACATCTGGTGCCAAGTCTAAAGTATGGAGTCATAGCTTGTGCCAAGACTGATATTACACCTCCCAACATTTGATGCCATGGACTCGGGACCCGTCATGCCGGATGCGTGACCATGGCCGAAAAGGTGGCGTGGGTACTACTGCTAAGTTTGTTATCTATGTGAACACCTAAGTCTTTTTCCGATACAGAAGCCCCTAGTTTTACCTAATTTAGTATGTAGGAGGTATTTCTGTTCTTGCTACCAAAGTGCATTACCTTACACTTGTCTATATTGAACCTCATTCTCCATTTTGCTGCCCATGCTTCCAGTTTAAATCAGTCGTTCTGAAGAGACTCAGCATCCCCCACCGAATTTATAACCTTGCACAATTTGGTGTCATCTGCAAAAATTGATACCATGCTCTCTAGACCTACTTCTAGATCATTTATGAAAATGTTGAATAATAGTGGTCCAAGTACAGACCATTGTGGCACACAATGTCAGTTCAATTTGAAAAAGTTCCATTTACCACAACTCGCTGCTCCCTATTATCCAACCAATTTCTAACCCAAGTTCATATTGTGCTTCCTAGCCCCAGTTCTTGTAACTTATAGATAAGTCTCATGTGCGGTACTGTATTGAAAGCTTTAGCAAAGTCTAAAAAGATTACATCCACCTCCTTACCCTGATCTAGGTTCGCGCTGTTTCATAAAAGCCTAGTAAGTTTGTTTGACATGATCTAGCCTTCAGAAATCCATGTTGGTTCCTATTAATAACCTTATTGGCTTCAAGGAACCTCTGTATACTATCTCTTAAAAACCTTCCAGTACTTTTACCACTATAGATGTATGACTTACTGGTCTACAATTACATGGTTCAGATTTACTTCCCTTTTTGAATATCGGCACAACTTCCGCTATACGCCAGTCTTTGGGAACCATGCCTGATGTAAGTGAGTCATTGAAAATCAAAAATAGCGGTCTTGCTAGTTCGGAGTGTAGCTCCATGAGAACCCTTGGGTGAATTCCATCGGGACCAGGGGGCTTATTAATCTTAATTTTTTTTAATCGGTCACAGACTACTTCCTCACTTAAATAAGCACTTAGCAGTGGGACATTATCGTTGCTAAGGTTATGTATTAATCCCGCCATCTGGTCCTCTCTTGCGAATACAGATGAGAAAAACTAATTTAATTTTTCCGTTATGTCATTATTGTCTATGATTAAGATGCACAGCTTGTCCTTTAAAGGGCCTATACTCTCCTTTAATCTATTGCTGTTGATGTATTAAAAAAACGTTGGGGGGTTTGATTTACTTTCCTTTGCTACTAGCTTTTCAGTTTCTACTTTAGCCACTCTTATTTCCTTTTTAAACGTGATACATTGTATAAGAAAGTCTTGATGTTGTTTATCCAAAGTTTGTGTCCTATTAAATAATTTGGAAATAACTTGTGAACCCATGATATGGGGGATATTAGTATAGAGTGCTTGTACATCCAGTGTCAGGAACGCATATGTTTCCTTCCACTGGATGTTCTGTATTTTGTTCAAAAAATCTTTGGTGTCTTTTAAGTGTGATCTTAATAGAGATACTTGTGGTTGAAGAAATGAATCAATATAAAAAGAAAGATTAGAGGTGAGAGAGTTGATGCCTGAAATAATGGGACGTCCAGGAGGTGCAGTTAGGGATTTGTGAATTTTAGGAAGAAAGTAAAAGGTAGGAGTGGTGGGGAAGTGCGGGAACAGGAACCGTAATTCTTCCCTGGATATGACCCCCAGGCCAAGGCCATAATCCAATAATGTTTTGAGTTCCTGTGTAAACTTCAAAGTGGGATCTTGAGCAAGAATACTGTAAAATTGTTTATTTCCTAATTGACTCAAGGATTCCTTCAGATAATATAACGTGTTCATGATAACTAGGCCTCCACCTTTATCTGCCTCTTTAATTGTTATTGATGTATCCTGTGTCAGTTCTTTAATGGCTCATTTTTCCTGTCTAGTAAGATTAGAAGAAAATTTTGATAGAGATCTAGAATTATTTTGTCCTACCAATTCTTTGAAGTCTTCCAATGTGATCTTATAAAATGATTCTATACAACTACTCTTAGCCGAAATGGGAAAAAATTCCGACTTCACTTTAAATTTAGAGTTCTCTTTTTTTGTATCATATTATTTTATCTCATTCCCACCTGAGTCTATTGGTACATGATTCTCCTCCCACAGTTCTTCCAGTGTTGTGAGCAAAGGATAATCTGAACTGTCCAAAATAATAGGTAAAGAGTCATCTCCCTTAAGTGTTAAATTTTTCTTAGCAAAATACCTTTTTCTACAAAGAGTGCGAATGTACCTATTAAGGTCAACATAAAGATCAAAAATGTTGGGACTACTTGTTGGAGAAAATTTGAGTCCTTTCTCTAATAAAGAGAGTTCTGATCTAGACAAAATTTTATCAGATAAATTAAAAACAGTAGGCTTAGATCTAGATTCAATATTAATTAAAACCTCCTTGGATTTTTGTGTCCTACCTCCTCCTCCTCTACATCCTCTATGCTTAAATCTCTGTTTCTTTTGGAGGTGGCTCGCTGTTCGGTGTCCATTGTCCACCTCACATTGGTTTTGGGGCGTGCTCCTAAAAAAGCACCCTTTTGTTCATAATTCTCAGTGGCTCTGGGAATGTATCACTGCCCTTTCCCGTCTCTGATCTAGTATTCCTATATCTATTCATATTTGGTCTTATGGGTGAATCTATATCACTATCTCGTGCATCCATCAATGGCTGAAATCTATTGTAATGTGTGAAGTCCCGTTGTTTGTGGGTGTAATGATCTCGTCCTTGTGTTTTATAGGTGCCCTGATAGGTATTCCGTTTGTATTGAGGGGTGTTTTCTACAGATCTCTGTTTCTGTCTATATGTACGAACTGAATCGTTCTCATAATCATACAAATCACGTTTGAACTTTTTTTGTTTTGTCTCCATGAGACTTTGTTTAAATTTTATAACTCTCTCATTCACAGCTCTATCTTTCCTCTCAAATGGTTCCTCATTTTTATATTTATCCATAGTTCTATTAAGTTCCTCTATTTCTTTTTCAATCAAGGATACCTTATCATCCCTGTACCTGCTGATTAATTTCATTAATTCCAGGGAACAATTATCCAATAATTGGTCCCATTCCTTCTGATATTTAAGATTGTCATGAAAAATAGATGATTTGAAAAGTCGGAGACCTCTAGGAATCATTTTTTTGGTTACATATTGTTGTAAATTAACACTATCCAACCAATTTTTAGATTCAGTTTTGAGAAGATTTTCTAATCTATGGAAGTCTTTAGTCAAATCTGGTTTATCGGGTACAAATGATCTAGCATTAGAGTCCCCCAAACCAGACCAATAGGATTGTCTTCTATCATTACGTTCTTTAACGTTAGAAAAACAGCTCATGGCTGCAGCACTTACAGACCAAACAATATGAAGAAATAGAGAATATGTAAGTGCGCAGTCAGCAGCAGCTGGTAAGGGGATGGTCGGTTCCCCAATAAACTAAAGAAGAAAAAACACAGGATACCAGTGCTGGCTGTACAAATTATAAAAAGGCGGTTTGCTGAATATAAAATACAATTTATTAGACCATTAAAAAAGAGGAATCGATTCCTATTATCTGATAGATACACTTGCAATCATAATCTCTCACTGGAGAGATGTATTAAAAGTCCACTCTTCTCTGAGACATGTGTTGTAAAGGCTAGGACAATCTCCAGATAGCACTCACTGTAGCAGAAATAGTTACCAGTTCCACATTAGACATGTATGATGGCATCTGCTTTAGGAAAAGTCCATTGCTAGCTGCAGATGGGGATCGGTCTCTATTGGTGGTAATTTCCCAGTGATAGGAACAGTGTCCAATTATAGCCCAAAGTGTCAGAGTCCCGGTATGATGTCAGAGAGTGGTGTCCAGGTCGGTGAATAGGCTCAACGCGTTTCGCTGGCAACAAAGTGATCCAGCTTCCTCAGGAGCATAAATTCAGTGTATATTAGTTATCTATTTATACCCTTCTTAATGGATTGATATCCTGCACCTGGTCAGTGCTTAATTTGGGTGACGTGTAGGGAATACATAGGTATATAAAGAATGTTCAGTACTCTATATGAAGGGGATTTATGTCCTTGTCACGTGACTCCTGTCATGTGGCTAAAAAGGACCAATGGGATCGTGGTCACGTGATTTAGTAATCGAGTCACATGTGTTAAGAACGTCCCTCTAAACTCTAGAAACAACATCTAGTACTTCCCAAGAAGGGAATAACAGAATCTCCGATCACGTGACCGGGATCACATGCTTCAGTCGGACCAATGGGATTGTAGTCCATCCGGATCACGTGTTACATAGTGTCACGTGACCGGCATTACTTGAATTTAACTTTATGTTTATTTATGGTATTAATACTCGTTTTAGGGTGAGATTCACCTTGATGGAAGGAGTAGAATGTGATGATACTAACCATGTTCTTAAATGTATATTTCTAGACGGATTGCTGTGTATTTTAATTAAGCACTGAACAGGTGCAGGATATCAATCCATTAAGAAGGGTATAAATAGTTACCTAATATACACTGAATTTATGCTCCTGAGGAAGCTGGATCACTTTGTTGCCAGCGAAACGAGTTGAGCCTATTCACCGACCTGGACACCACTCTCTGACATCATACCGGGACTCTGACACTTTGGGCTATAATTGGACACTGTTCCTATCACTGGGAAATTACCACCAATAGAGACAGATCCACATCTGCAGCTAGCAATGGACTTTTCCTAAAGCTGATGCCATCATACACGTCTAATGTGGAACTGGTAACTATTTCTGCTACAGTGAGTGCTATCTGGAGATTGTCCTAGCCTTTACAACACATGTCTCAGAGAAGAGTGGACTTCTAATACATCTCTCCAGTGAGAGATTATGATTGCAAGTGTATCTATCAGGTAATAGGAATCGATTCCTGTTTTTTAATGGTCTAATAAATTGTATTTTATATTCAGCAAACCGTCTTTTTATAATTTGTACAGCCAGCGCTGGTATCCTGTGTTTTTTCTTCTTTAGGATGATATTAAGCTGGGTTTGGTGAAGAAGTTGGTCTTCAGATCCCGTTTGAAGTTTTGTAGATGTTTTGTAGAATACCCCCTAGTGTTCTACTGATTACAGTGGGATTATGAAATGTTTACATAGTTGTAAACATTGTAACAGTTTATATAGAACTAGTCTATAAAAAGTAACAACAAAACAGTGAAATTGACATCAGTGCTAATTGATTTACAGATGGGTCCTCCGTTATCTTGGCTGACTGAGGCGTTAGTCACGATCAGGCATACGCAGCGTACCTGGGCGCAAGGAGGTGCGCCTAGTTGAACGGAGGCGCACAGAGTGTTTGGCATTACCTTTGAGTGTAATACCTAAGATCATCCACCAGATGTCGCTTTTTAAAATCACCAATGTGCAAGCGTGTGGTCTCCATTAAAATACAATACTGAACTACAGCATAAGAACTACTTTACTGGTGCGTCTCATTACGCTACATTATGCTACAGTATGTCATACAGTCTATAACAGTATATACAGTACAGATGCAAATAGTACAGCATATACAGATGCAAACAAACAAGTTACAAGTACAGTATGGTCTATTGATGTTAGGAATATGTCAGCGTCTTGTGTATGCAGATGCAACTAATGTGTGAAAGGAATAATGTAGCTCATTGACTTCACAGTATGTACAGTGCACGAAATGAGCGTCCAAATCCCCTAACAGCATAAACGAACACCAATGGGAAGGAATCGCTCTTTGCAGTACTTTTACACATGAACTTGAAAATCTTCCATGCAGTGTTGTGGGCAAACGATGAAGGCTCCCGCCTGCCACACTGAGAGTCCGGGTTCGATTCCCAAAGTGCCAATCGTTTTTTTGTATTCCCGTGACATTCACTTTTTTATTTTTATTTTTTTCTGTGTAATTCACTGCAAAACATTCAAAGGAAGGGAGCACACAGGTTTCACACAAATCGGGGTAAATCTGCAGGAGTGACTCATTCGCTATCTAAAATACACAGCGGTAATGAGCACCTATAGACATACCAGTAAATATAAATGAGTGTATTCTGATGCAACTAACTATTTGAGCAACACAGTACTGTAGATCGTTGGCGTTAGAGAATCTGTGTTGTGAGAATCTGTGTTGTACATTATAAGCTGTTCGTGCTAATTAGTACTCTAATAGAAAAAACTGTACATAGATACTAAGGACAGTGATTTAGCATCCAGGAACTTAGGGAGGAGCTTTTATCTCTCTCCATTATACATAGAAAGATTAAACTTGCCATTCTACGTTACAAGCTATGCGTGCTAATTAGAACACTAGTAGTGTACTAATTAGCATGAACAGCTTGTAATGTACAGCGGCAAATTTAATCTTTCTATGTATAATGGAGAGAGATAAAAGCTCCTCCCTAAGTTCCTGGATGCCAAAGCACCGTACTTAGTATCTCTGTACAGTGTATTCTATTAGGGTACTAATTAGCTGTTTGTGCCGCTTTAAAAAAAAAAGAATACTTACCATCCCCACTCCTGATTCCCGAATGCTGCTGCAATCCATCTCTGGCCGCTGGCGCCGCTCCTCTGATCTATGGGAGAGACGTCATGACATCTCTCCCATAGAACCGCATAGACACTAGAGGTCAATCATGACCCCTAGTGTCTAAGTGCCGCTCCCACAATGCAGTGCGGTGCGCAGTGACTTCATCACACACCGCACATCAGTACCGGCACCGGGGGGGGGCACCACCAGTAGCGGATCTTGCCACGGCAACAGCGCCCTCCGAAAGGCGGTGCCCCAGGCAAAAGCACTGTGTGCCCGTAGCAAGATCCGCTACTGGTTGGCAGATGAATTTGCCACTGCATATGAATGTAACTTGATAACATGCCATACGGTGTGCACTAAAGTACTGTAGTACATTAAGGGCTGTTCTGCTGCTTGAGCCGTGCAATGCCGTAGATGCAAATTCAGCTTGTCCAGCAGTCACAGCTGTGTCTTAGTGCACTGTGCCGTGTGATGGTGTTTATAGAGTTCCAACACTGGATGTCCAGCAAGCAGCGCTGCATGAAGGGGGTGTGGTATGGCTGATCGTCAGTCAGGAGACTGCTGGTCTGCATACCGACGCTGGGATCCCGGCGGAGAGGGGCGAGTGCACAAACACCTTGTGGGCTCGCTGCGCTCGCCACGCTGCGGGCTCGGTGGTGACCTGCAGTCGCCACGGGTTCTATTCTCACTCTGTGGGTGTCATGGACACTCACGAGAGGAAATAGTCCCTGTTGGTCGGCATGCCGACCGTCGGGATAGTGAAGGGGCGGGATGATGGTGGAGGTCATGTGACCGTCGGTCTCCCAACCACCGGTCACATGAATACCACCCCATGAAGGAAGGTGCCAGCTTCTGCTGAATGACCTGGAATTAGAGTTCAGCTGCAAGTATGACAGTTGGAAGCGGTGGCTCAGGTCTGGTGGCTGTTCTGCCAATTATACTGCAGATGGAGAGGTCATGCTGGACAAACCCATGGGTGGACTCAAATGTTGGAAGACACCTGAAAATACTACGGCAGTTGGGTCACTTAGAAAGACGATGAATGTGAGGACATCTAATGCGTTCCTCTGTCTCAGGTTTGCTGGTCATTTCCTCAGAGGTAATGAGCATGCTCAGTAGATGGGAAACAGGAAACCAGATCAGTGTGTGCACAAAGGTACTGGAAAGGAAACACTGATATAAGAAATATAAAAAAATAAAATAAAAAAAATGTAAAATATTTTTCACAGTAAATAAAATGAAGTACATTTTTAGTTATTTTCACATGCTATCACCTGTCTGAGATGTAATAATATGACTGGATTTTATGTAGTGCAAGTAACACTGTAATACTTACTGTACATAGGAACAGCCACAGGAAGCTGGATGTGATTTTACAGCTGAGAGGAAGGTGTGTGTGGGAGGGGTTGTTACTACAATATCAGTGCCATCATTGGCCGTAACTCTTTGCCCTTTGTTGTAGAGGGTGAAACAAAACAAATTCTTATAACCTCTGAATTCACCCATTGTTACTATCCAAACCAATAGCTGCAAGTGTCGGAACAGTCAGTGTTACCGACTGTTCATACATTGCCCTGCACATTGGCATGTTATCTTGTAGATAGCAGTGCCAATATAGGCAGAGGTGCATACATGGAAAAGAAGCAGTATCACGATCACACATCTACCCCACTGTAGCAAAAATAATTCTATTTACCACTCCGTCGGCCCGACACTGGCTGCAAGAATCACCGGGAAAATGTCTGTCTTGGCCATTTTCCCGGTTATTCATGCATGCACACTAGAGATGGCTCCAGGAACAAGGAACGGGGTGTCATATTCCCGGAGCATGCACGGCAACCCCTGCCTGTATTTTTCATCATTTTAGGTAGCGTGATAGTGTGGGAACTAGCATATCATTGCTCCCCAGATATGAACTGTATCTGTACAGCTTGTTTCCTTCATTCCTGTCTTTCTCCTTTATATTTACCTCACCTAAACATTCATTGCGCCTGAATACGAGCATCAGCCTGTACCTGGCCCAACCAAATCCCCGTCCCTATGTAAGACCCTGTCGGAGAACCTTCTTATGTGACACAATTGTGTGACAATACAGCTGTGTCGTCATACACTGTGGCTTCAGTTGCACCAAACAGACCATTTCGGTGTGCCAGGTTCTGGGCGACTTAGCAGCGGTGAGTGTCTTTCACGTTCAGAATGTGCATCCTATTCACATAAATAAAACAACAGGAGCAAAACAAAATTACTTTGCTAGATTCCACTGATCAATTTGATATGCGACCTTTGTACATCTGTGTGTGAGTCTGAATCTGTATACGACGTGCTGAGATGCAGCTGCCATAGGTTTTTATGACAATAAGTTGCATTGCGCAACTTTGAACATGTTTAAAACACATTGAAGCTCAGCGTCTCTGGTATACTGTGAAGATTGAGTTTAGGTGCATGCATTGTGAATAAGATGCAAAATATAAGGAAAGGATGGCACGCTACGCCTCTCACAGAGTCTCATTGTCGCTGTACGGTGGGGATCCAGTCAGGATCCCTGGGGTCGGAATGTCAATACCGGCATCCTGAATAGGATTACTAGCCCGGTGTCTGAATCATGACCGCCGGGATCCCGAATGACCATCAGCCGACCCAACTGGCAGGTAAGCCGGGGGGGGGGGGTGTTAGGTTTTGGCTGCGGGGAGGGGGGGTTAGGTTTAGTCAACCCGGTGAGGGGTTAGGGTTATGCTGAGGGGGCAGTAGGGTTTAGGCTGCGGTGGGGGATGTTAGGTTTAGGCAGCCCGGTGAGGGGTTAGGGTTAGGCTGCGGGGGTGGGAGGGTTAGGTTTAGGCTGCGGGGAGAGGGGTTTAGGCTTAGGCCACCACCGGGGAGGGTTAGGCTGCGGGGGCTGGGGTAGGGGGGGTTAGGTTTAGGCTGAAAGAATGAAGGGTTAGAGAGCCATTGGGAGAAGGTAAGTACACTTACCTTCCCCTGTCGGGATTCTGCACATCGGGATCCTGCGGTAGGCATTCTGACCGCCGGCATCTCGATCCCAACCCGTATGGTGTATAGGTGCTAGGTGTCACTATGAGGACACATCTGTAATTGCCCTCTCTCTTATTAACAAACAACACAAACATCTAACAGAATGATAATTGTAGTAGTAAACTGTTTACATTTTTGTCACGGAGCTCCCAGATTATAATGTGACATATCAGCATAACAGAAGTATCCTTGGTGTTCTGTGACCTGTATGAGAACTCTCTGCCTGGGGGCTCACGCTGCTGCATTGTCACCGACCTCCTCTGTGACAAGCAATATACTTACATTTTACAATGCATTTCAATATGATACTAGAATGGTAAATACTGTAGGTATGCATAGGATGAGTTAAATAATTATAAACTGCAGCACAACAATGGATAATTACAAAGTGACACATGAAGGAGTTTTGCAGGGTGAGAATTGTCATCAGGTTATACCCTTCATATATGTCAGCTCCATGACAATACAGTCACAGATGAAACCTTATCTGCCTGTTTCCTCTACACGGAAGCTGAGTGCAGGGAGCTTCATGCAATTATCTGCTATGTTTTGTCACGCAACCATGAGATATCTGTCTACAATCGCACTGCTGCCAGACCACAAATTGGTGTTACTACTGTTAATTAAAGAGGCGAACTGTTCCTGTTATCAGATCAAATACAAATATTCACCAACTCTACCTATTTGCCACTCCATACCTGAGGGCCATTCCATAGTATGTCTGCTGATGGCACTCACCCAAACGTTATCACATATCAAAGACATCCAGTGAAAGCGGATTACATACTAGCAATGTGAAATTATGTTACCTTTCCGTGACTGGCAAGCAACAGTACAAGCTAATCATGACAGTTGTCAGTACTGGGGCCCGTACATCAGCAATAATAAAAGATATAGAGATTCTGCGTTTTCCTCCCTGAATCAATGATTCTCTAATCCACCAGTATTCACCCATAAATTGCCAATATTTTTCAGTGATTTGCATATTTTTGTCAACCAAAGATCAGATCTGTAAATCATGAAAGTGACCATTCTAGTAAAATACGAGTAACGGACTGCAAACCGGCTGATCCTTGCAGTACACTAAAAAACTAAACCTTATTTACCAATTCACTGAGTCGTGGATTTTTAGCATGTAGATTTTGCTGATCCCCAGACAAACCGTCGACTGTCAGTTTCAGGGACGTGCAGTCAGGGGAGGCAGTGCCTCCCCTGTCATCAATGATTAAAATAATACAAAAAGATACATATGACACATATTCAGTGTCATACACTGTATGTATCTTCTTTATATTATTCTAATCATTTTAGATTATTAAACTAGTTTGGGAGGCACTGATAGCTAGTGCCTCCCGCTGACAGTGGGAATGGAGACAGAGCGGGGGGCGGGGCCAAACACTGGGCTGTAAAAGCTCATTTAAAAAAACACTGAAAGCAGCACTTCTACAAGTGCCTCTCTGGCAGGGAAAGCACGCCCCTGCCAGTGAGGCACATGTGATTGGACAGCAGATCCAGTCCTGGATCCGCTGGTCCAATCACACAGTGGCAGCAGGACAAGGAAGGGATTCAGAGCTCTCCCTTCCACCACTGAGCACCCGGTGACAGCATCCACCACTGAGTACCCGGTGATCTACAGCTGGAAGAACCAGCGCCTCAAGTGTGGGACCCTTTCGGTAGCTCCTCGCCTCTCCCGAAGCTTCTCCTTGGTGAGCTTCTCTCTGTTTACCGCCTGCACACCCAGGCTGAGTTGCGGCTCCCGGCAGTGGCAGTAGCTAACTTTGTTGTCATGCGAGTATGGGGAGGATGAGGAGCAGCGTCCTATCCCCCTGCTGCGGGCTCCACCGGCCGCTCCGCTCGTTAGCAGTACTCAGTATCAGGGATGTGCAGTCTCAGTCTCTCTCTCTCTCTCTCTCTCTCTCTCTCACTTTACACCTGTGGATTACTTCAGGAACGAAGAGGACCGAGCTTCACTGGATTGTTTGTAAGTATCATTTTAATTTTTACAGGTACCCCTATTGGATTCTACATGGACAAATGTACGTGATTCTCAGCGTTGGATGTAGGTAAGTATGTGTGAGTGTGTAAATGTGTTTTAATAAATTTTTACTTTCACGGTGTGTGTGTTGTGTTTTTATTTGGCAGTTTTTTTGTTGTAGAACTACAGGTACCAGCGGGCCCGTTATTTCCAAGCATGCTGGTACTTGAGGTTCTCCAAGTACTAGCAAGCAGGGGAGGCTTGCTGGGCCTTGTAGTTCCACAACAAAAAACAATATTATTATTTTTTACACACATGGCTATCAGCCCAGCACCCACCGCCCAGGGGTGCTGGGGACAGACTCTGGCTTCACCGATGGTCCTTGGGTGCCTGGAGGGGGGACCCCTTGATTTAAGGGGTCCCCACTCCTCCAGGGAACCCCAGCCAGGGGTGACTAGTTGGGGGTAATGCCACGGCCGCAGGGACCTACATAAATGTGTCCCCCGGGTGTGGCATTATGTCCCTGGCTAGTGGAGCCCGGTGCTAGTTTTAAAAATATGGGGACCCCCTACATCTTTTGTCCCCCATATTTTTGGAACCAGGACTGGACTAAGAGCCCGGTGCTGGTTGTTTAAATATGGGAAACCCCTGTCCAATTTTTCCCCAGTATTTAAACAACCAGAACCCGCTCAAAGAGCCTGAGGCTGGTTTTAATTAGGAGGGGGGACCTCACGCATTTTTGTTTACATTTTTTAACCAATTCAGACCCTTCTCCATTAAGTTAATGGAAGCCCTGGACAAAACAAAATTGCATTCATGTCCTCCTCCCACTCCCTTCCCAGTCCCAAACACTAATTTATTTATTTTTTTCTATAAAATGTACAATATATCACAAGTATGATGAGCAGGCAGGCAGCAGGAATTGGCGGCACCGGATTGAGATGCAAATTAGTGGCGGAGGGCTGGGTCAGTTGATGGTGGGCGAGATTGTTAGCCTTGACGGTGGCAGTGGGCAGTAGCAGGCATTGGCTCGGCGGAGGTAGGGGTCATCGGCAGGATTCAGCAGACATTATGGGGTATATGCAATAGCGGGCGAATTGCCAAAAAAGGCGAATTCCGGAACGTTTTCGCCTCAAAAAATCAATTCGCCTATGCAGTGCAGTACTTTTTCGCAAAAAAACGGCCCGTCAAAATTCGCCTTTTCTCAATTCGCCTTTTTCCGCATTCGCCTTGGGCTTCACCCCTGGCCCTTGGGTGGCTGGGGGGGGGGGACCCCTTTATTGAAGGGGTCCCCACTCCCCCAGGGTACCCCGGCCAGGGGTGACTAGTTGGATATTTGATGCCACGGCCGCAGGGCACGGCATAAAAGTGACCCCCGGCTGTGGCATTATCTGTCCAGCTAGTGGAGCCCGATGCTGGTGTTAAAAATACGGGGGACCCCTACTCGTTTTGTCCCCCGTATTTTTGGCACCAGCATCAGGCGCAGAGCCCGGTGCTGGTTTTAAAAATACGGGGGATCCCTGCCCGATTTTTCCCCTGCATTTTTAGAACCAGGACCAGCTCGATGAGCCCGAGGCTGGTTATGCTTTGGAGGGGGGACCCCACGCCATTTTTTTTTCGGGTTTTTCCCCGTTTTTTCCCGTTTTTAAAAATCGCGGCAAAATCCGCCAAATCGGCCGATTTTCGCCCGCGACTCTGGCGAATCCGTTTTTCATTGCATATGGTGAATTCCGGAAGCCACCTTCCGGAATTCACCTGGCGAATTTGGTCGAATTGAAAAAACGGCGATAATTGCCGCGATTTCGCCCGCTATTGCATATACCCCTATGGCTGTAGTGCCTCACCAGCCACTGACCTCACCGCATGCAACTGGTCAGTTTGTGATTCAGCTAAAAATTATGGATACCCACCATAAGTCCATTTTCACATTGTGTCGCGTAGTCCTACTTTGAGGGATCTGTTCATCCTTCTTAAGCTGCCCCCCAAATTTCTGCTCTTGCAACTCAGAGGTTAAAAGTGATTTAGTATGGTTAATTGGGGCATGGGGGCTAATTAAGACCTGATCCCTGCTGTGCATTTTCTCACAGCAGCGATCAGGTCTGAACTGCGCATGCGCCGGAGCTGCAGTGTGCCGGCACCTGCCAGACAGCTGACGACTGTCTCAGCCCTGCGATCGCCTCTGCCTGATTGACAGACAGAGGTGGACGCTGGGCGGGAGGGGGCGGGCCGGCGGCGTTTGGCCAACGTTTAGGGGGTGTGGTCCGGGCAACACAGAAGTGCGTGGACCGTTGGGGGGGCAGGCCGTGGTGGCTGCGTGACGTCACACGCAGCCACTGCGACCCTCACAGCAATGAGTAGCTCCCTGCCAGCGCGCAGGTAGGAAGCTACTCTTCTAGTACAAAAGCATCGCAGCTGTGCTGGGCGTCCCCCCGCATGTCTGTGTGACTGATCATAGATGTGCTAAAATTTAGCACATCTACGATCAGGTCTGAATTAGGCCCATGATGCAAGAGGAGAGATGACAGGGTGATCGGGGGAGGGATTCTAGGCAGTCTGGGAACTTGGGAGCAGATTTAACAATGAGCGATATTCTTGTCACTCGTTACAAATGTTAAATGTCCTCCAGCCAATCAGCTCCTAAGTATGACAGTTAGGAACTGATTGGCTGGAGCACCATTTAACATTTGCAACGTGTAATAACAAAAATATCACTAGTTTTTAAATCTGCCCCTTGGTTCTCTGTCCCAAGTATGACTAACCATATGAAAATCTTGAATTTCTTGCTATTTTAGTACACTGGAGACAAAGCTAAGGCTGCAAAACAACATGCTATCCCTTAGGCCCTGCTGATTTTCCACAATATTGCTCTCTTTTCTCTTAAATGGAACTTTGGCCCTAATTCAGATCTGACCGCAAAAGCAATATCTTTCTCTAATGGGCAAAACCATGTGCACTGCAGGTGTGGCAGATATAACATGTGCAGAGAGAGTTAAATTTGGATGGGTTATATTGGTTCTGTGCAGGGTAAATCTATTTATTTTTACACTGCAATTTAGATTCCAGTTTAAACACACCACACCCAAATCTAACTCTCTCTCTGCACATGTTACATTTGCCCCACCTGCAGTGCACATGGGCCCTCATTCCGAGTTGTTCGCTCGCTAGCTGCTTTTAGCAGCATTGCACACGCTAAGCCGCCGCCTACTAGGAGTGAATCTTAGCTTAGCAGAATTGCGAACGAAAGATTCGCAAAATAGCGAATAGAAATTTCTTAGCAGTTTCTGAGTAGCTCGACACTTACTCTGCCACTGCGATCAGTTCAGTCAGTTTTGTTCCTGGTTTGACATCACAAACACACCCAGCGTTCGCCCAGACACTCCCCCGTTTCTCCAGCCACTCCCGCGTTTTTCCCAGAAACGGCAGCGTTTTTTCACACACACCCATAAAACAGCCAGTTTCCGCCCAGAAACACCCACTTCCTGTCAATCACACTCCGATCACCAGAACGAAGAAAAATCCTTGTAATGCCGTGAGTAAAATACCTAACTTTTGAGTAAAGTAACTAAGCGCATGCGCTCTGCGAACATTGCGCATGCGCAGTAAACGACTAATCGCAATATAGCGAAATTCGGCAACGAGCGAACAACTTGGAATGAGGGCCATGGTTTTGTCCATTAGAGAAAAATGTTGCTGTTGCAATCAGGTCTGAATTAGGCCCTTTGTTGGGAGGGGTTACCTTTGGCCCAACTCTGCCTTATCCTTCAATTAGCAGTCAAAATTCACTTACACATTGCCATATATTGTATGCCACAGAAATACCCAAGTAGTGCCGAAAGACAGCTATACGTAACCCTGGGACCTTTCTCAATACAAGAAAGAGTTGGGTTGCAATGGGAGGATTACACACCAAAGTACTATTTAAGAGGAGTATGCAAATTAAACAAATGTATTATGTAATTTACGATTTCAGTGATTGTCAAAATCAGAAATAATCTATACTCTATACCAGTGGTTTCCAATTTTTTTTGAATCACGGCACCCTAGAATATCAGAATTTTTTTCACGGCACCCCTAGGCCAAAAATTTCTTATTGAGGAATTTAGAAAGAAATATTACATTAAGTAGATCGCGTTTATATGTCATCCTTAGGGTCAGTTGTGTGGTGAGGGACAAGATTTGCTTCTGTTTGGCCACATATTTTATGACTGGCAGCCACCAGCACTGGCTTTGCCTATTATATTGACCATGAATAATTTGAATTGGTCCTGGACCACCAACCCAGGGCACCTCTGCAAGTGTCCCGAGGCACCCCAGGGAGCCACGGCACACAGTTTGGGAACCTCTGCTCTATACAATAAACATACTGTACCTTGGCTCAAGTGCAGCTTGCACAAAATGTACATTAGGAATCAGCTCTTGCCATTGCAGGAACCAGGACTATTCATAAAGAGGGACAGCCTGATATCAACACAAGTGCTGCTCATTTCAGAGTTCAGATAGCTACAGAAATCTAGAAATGGGCTAACCCAGGGAGGCCACCATTGCAAACTACATCAGGCTCCTTTGTTGAGACCTATAGACCACAAGAAAGAGGAATGGAGCCACTATTCAGGCCCTGAGATCTAGGAGCCACCAATCATGGGGCAAGAAAGTGCTCCTTACTTGACCACTGAGAGACTTGGTTGCCTGGATTGACCAGGGACTAAGGAATATTGAGAAGCCTGACGATAAAGCCTGTGAGAGCCAGGATTGTTGACGCTGAATCGGCTGCAGTTGAAGTTCCTTCCAGATTACTGAACCTGAGATTCTGATCAAAAGGGCTGAGGAGATTGGATATCTTCTTAATTCCTCACTGGACTCTTTGAGTTCTAGGGCATGAGTATTTTTATGTTAAACTCCTGATGTACTCTTTGCTGGTCAGTGAACTGATATCATGAAAGATCTTCCTCCTTGGAAGACACACTAATTTCTGAGGCGTCACCGTATTCTGCAATGTCATATAGTGTGGAAATGAGAAAATATATACAAGGCAAAAATATACAAAATAGGCATAATAAGTGCAGATATGAAATCAGGCCTTGCACATGAGAGCTCACAATCTAGAGTGAGAAGAACACAGTTGAGCCAAAAAGAAAGAGTATGACAGGTCCAAGGGTGTACCAGTGTGAGTAGAAGCGGCGGCTGCAGCACCTAGGTTACAGCACCGACTGCCTTGTGCAGGGGGGACCGCTAAGCACATATAAACATACATGTGTAGATGTATGTAATATACTGTATGTGCTATCAGTGTATCCAGATCGGGAGCTTTGTACCTTAGTCGCTGTGGTGAACTCGAGACTCAGCATTAGGCTTTCATCTCCTAAGCCCGCCCCCAGATTCTTATTGGATAGTTTCACAAGAGTCTGGGGGCGGGCTTAGAAGAGTGAAGCCTAATGCAGAGTACCGGGTTATGCATAGCGATCCAGATACACTGCCAGCATTACATACATCCAGGGTCGGACTGGGGTATGAAGGGCCCACCAGAGGAATGCAGTGGTAAGAGCCCATGCTTAGGAGTGTGGCCAAACTCCACACAGGCTTGGCTAACCATTAAAGATTGCATGGTTTGACCCCTTTATAAATATATATATAAAGTAAAAATTGCTAATGCATACACAAAAATGTACCGGATTAATAACAGCAACACTATAGAAAATTCACAATAGTATTGAGCAGTATAATGTAATACATGTATAATGCAGAATTTAAGTACACACTCTGGAACCTGATCCGTAGATGAGGGGGTGTGCCCTCAGACAGTGAGGCCCACCGGGGGGTTCCCACTGTACCCCCTGTGGGCCAGTCCAACCCTGCGTACATCTACACATGTATGTTTATATGTCCGGGCCTGTTGGAGGGGCCGTGGGCGGGGGGTTCCCGCTGCCCTCCTTCCACATTGTAGGCAGCAACACTAGAAGCAGCCAGACAGAGGCTACCTGATGTGCAGGTGATCGATCAAACCGCAATAACTAATATTTATAATACAGGTTGAGTATCCCTTATCCAAAATGCTTGGGACCAGAGGTATTTTGGATATGGGATTTTTCTGTATTTTGGAATAATTGCATACCATAATGAGATATCATGGTGATGGGACCCAAGTCTAAGCACAGAATGCATTTATGTTTCATATACACCTTATACACACAGCCTGAAGGTCATTTTAGCCAATATTTTTAATAACTTTGTGTATTAAACAAGGTTTGTGTACATTGAGCCATCAAAAAACAAAAGTTTCACTATCTCACTCTCACTCCAAAAAGTCCGTATTTCGGAATATTCCGTATTTCGGATATCTGGATATGGGATACTCAACCTGTATATCATAAAGATGGGGGCTAGCCATACGCCCTGCATTGGCCATGCTTCCTCCCATTACCAGGGTCCAGCACAGCTGTCGGCCCCCTGCCCCCTGCACAAGGTAGTTGGCGCTACAGCTACCGCTGGTGAGTAGTATCAGGAAGAGGTCAGTTTTCATAGAATGCTTAAAGATATAACAACTACAAGAGAGTTGGATCCAGCACGAAAGTGAATTTGGTAGTTTGGTAACAGCATGGAAGAAGTGGAGATTAAGAGGTGTTTATCAGAGAGGAGGCGCGGGTCAGAAGCAGATCTAAGAGGAACATAAAGGAGCATATTCTTTAGAAATGATTGGCGATGTAGGACAATGTGGTGTTGTGTAATGGCTTTGCAGGTGAGGGTGAGTCATTTTAATAGATTTAGGAGGATACAGTGTACCAGTCTAGGGTTTTGCATAGTGGTGTGGTGGGTGTGGAGTGGAAAGAGAGGAAGGTCAGGCTTGGCATGGCATATAGGACAGACTGGGCCTGATTCAGAGGTAAATGTAATGTCAATGCTGGATGCAGTAGAACGAGTTTTATGCCAGTGCATATGCGCCAAAGGTGCACTGTGCTCATGCAGCGATTGGTTAGCGATTGCGGCTGCACAGAGGATTTATTTGCAAAGTGAGTGACAGGTGGTGAGTATTTGGGGGAGGTAATGGGGTGTGGCTAGATAAACGCAGGTGTGTCGGGACCATGTTATAGGCGTGCACTAAACACTGCAAATTTGTATGCAGCGGGAGAGGTCCTGGCACCTTAGGTGAGACTCTCATTCTGAGACAGCATAGTGACAGGTCTGACATTGTGACTGATATGCATCCAGTGGCAAACGCAGGATTTGCATGGGGGGGTTTCCAGAACTGGGCGGAGCCAATCACGGGGGTGGGGACTGAGGTGACCCAGTATATGCTGGGCCCGTAAAACTAGTGTGTCTGTGTGTGTGTGTGTGTGTGTGTGTGTGTGTGTGTGTGTGTGTGTGTGTATATATATACATATATCTACACATAAATATATATATATATATATATATATATATACATACATACACACACACACACATAAATATACACATATACATAGCATATTAAACATGCATACATATATATATATATGTATATATATATATATATATGTACACACACATACAGTACACATATATTTACACATGTATATATATATATATATATATATATATATATATCTATCATATGTGTGTGTGTTTATATGTATGCATGTATATACATGTGTATATATGTATGCACATGGATATATATGTACTATAATTAAAATACAGTAAACTTTATATTGCACTTGCACTTACAAGTGCCACCAGGAAGACAGCAGGCTATAGAGGACGCTAGACAGCCATTAATAATACTCATGCAGCTAAAAAAAAAAAAAATTTAAGTGGAGGGGGGTTTCTGGGTGCTCGGAAACCCCCCCCTGGGTGCGCCACTGGCATCCGATGTTCCCGCTTTTGAACATAAGCGGCAGATATGATACACCAGCAGTGGGCATCTCTGTCCACAAGACAGCAGCTGAATCATTAGCAAATTTCCACAAGTCCACTGCAAATGGAATTGCAACCACCTGCACCCTCTGAATCAGGTTCTTTTGTGCACAAAGGTTAAAAAGTCGCAAGGAAGCACTGCCTTCTTGTAAATATGGATGACCCCTGCATAAAAGAGGATTCTTCATCACTTACTTGGCATGGTCGCATGAAATGCATCTCTGTAAGCTGGCCACGGTGACATCATATGCAGGTGTGTTATCTGCGACTGTCCTCTGTCCGTCCATGAGGTCATTCATTCTGCATCTGTACATGTGCAAAATTGATTTCTTCCTCCTGCTCCACCCCCCTAGCAGTGATGTAGCAGTCTCTGAGCATCATGTAATGCGCTGCAGAAGATGTGTGCGCTATATAAATAACTGTTAATAAAAAAATCTTATAGAAAAATCTTAGACAGATCTATTGTCAAGAAGATTTTATTTGTGTATCCATTTCACAGACTTGAGCTTATCTGCTGACAGAACTGAAAACAACAGAAAAGAAATCTCGTTGGACATTTGATTTTAACTGTCTGAGGGAATATTTTCACTTTAAGAAAATGATTCATAGTTGTGGAAAAAGAACATAGAAAGGTGAGTACTTGTCTGCTGTATTCTAGTCAGGGATGGGTCAGGAAACTCTCTTCCTCTGTTCCTCCTCACTCTCTTATTTCTCCTATCTCCTCTTCTTTCTATCTCTTATGCTTTCCGATTTCTTCTCTCTCTCTCTCTCTCTCTCTCTCTCTCTCTCCCACCCATTCCTTCTCCCTCTCCCATTCCCTCTTTCTCTCCTATTCCATTTCTCTTGCATTCCTTCTCTCTCTCTCTCCCATTTCTTCTCTCTATCTCTCTCTCTCTCTCTCTCTCACTCAGGGTCATCTTAACAGCAGTGTAGGCCCCTGGACAAAGCAATGCTCCGGGGCCCTTAACCATCCTGCAGCTGTAGCGGTGGGAGGTGCAATCAGCGGCAGCTTTGATGTCCCACGGGCGGTAGGGAGTGTTCTATCTTCTGCTCAGCATGAAGGACATGGAGCAGTCATTTCTGCTAATTACTCCATTACTGCACAGATGGTGGGAGATGAGGCGGGAGGGTTTTTTTTTTTTTTGTTCCTACGGTATTACTAACCTCAATAACATTCATTTCCACTCATTTCCAGTCTATTCTGAACACTGAACATCTCACAATATTGTTTTTAGGCCAAAAGGTTGCACCAAGATAGCTGGATGACTAAGCTAAGCGACACAAGTGGGCAGCGCAAACACATGTCCCATGTAGGAGTGGCACTGCAGTGACAGACAGGATGGCAGTTTTAAAAACTAGGCCCCAAAGAGCACATAATGCAAAGAAAAAAAGAGGTGCAAGATGGAATTGTCTTAGGAACCTCCCACTCTTATGTTGTATAAACAGGACATGCACACTTTAACAAACCAATTATTTCAACGACAGGGTCTGCCACACGATTGTGGCTGAAATTATTGCTTTGTTTGGGCCCCCACAATAAAAGATTCAATCATCTCTCCTTGCACAAATTGGCACCACAGAGGCAAGTTGTCGTCCTCATCCTTCGATTCCTCACCCCCTTCAGTGTTTGCATCCTCATGCTCACAGAGTATTAATTTGTCCCCGCTGGAATTTACCATCACAGGTCCCTGTGTACTTTCTGTAGGCAATTGCTGGTAAAGGTCTTCCTGGAGGAATTTATCATTAATTTTGATGGAAGTAACCTCGTACGCCGATTGCTGACAAGGTGACCGGCTGCACTAAACACTCTTTTGGATTACACAGTGGAGAGGGGGCAACTTAGGTAAAATAAAGCCAGTTTGTGCAAGGGCCTCCAAATTGCCTCTTTTTCCTGCCAGTATATGTACGGACTGTCTGACATGCCTACTTGTATGCTGTCACCAGTATAAATCTCCACCATTCTTTCAATGGTGACAGCATCATATGCAGTGACAGTAGACATGTCAGTAATTGTTGGCAGCTCTTTCCATCCGGACCAGATGTCAAAACTTGCTCCTGACTGCCGTGCGTCACTGCCAGTGGGTCAGCTTGAAAATTTTAATTTTTTCCTTGCAGCCCCAGTTGTGGGAGAAAATGAAGGAGCAGCTGTTGACGTGTCATGTTCCGCTTGAGCTGACAATTTTCTCACCAGCAGGTCTTTGCACCTCTGCAGACTTGTGTCCACTGCAAAGAGAGATAAAACGTAGGCTTTAAACCTTGGATCGAGCACAATGGTCAAAATGTAGTGATCTGATTTCAACAGCTTGAACACCCTTGAATCCTGGCAAAGGGAATGAAGGGTTCCATCCACAACTTCCGCATACTTAGCGGAATTGCTCCGTCTTAGCTCCTCCTTCAATTTCTCCAGCTGCTTCTGCAAAAGCCTGATGAGTGGAATGACTGGACTCAAGTTGGCAGTGTCTGAACTGACTTTACGTGTGGCAAGTTCGAAGGGATGGAGAACCTTGCACAAAATTGAAATCATTCTCCATTGCGCTTGAGTCAGGTGCATTCCCCCTCCTTTGCTTATGTCATAGGTGGATGTACAGGCATGAATGGCCTTTTGCTGATCCTCCATCCTCTAAAGCATATAGAGTGTTGAATTCAACATCGTTACTACCTCTTGCTTCAGGTGATGGCAGGGCAGGTTCAAGAGTGTTTGCTGGTGCTTCAGTCTTCGGCACGCAGTTATGAATGTCGAAAGTGGGCCGCAATTTTTTGGGCCACCAACAGCATCTCCTGCATGCCCTTGTCATTTTTAAAATTCTGCACCACCAAAGTAATTGTGTGAGCAAAACATGGGACGCGCTGGAATTTTCCCAGATGTAATGCTTGCACAATATTGGTGGCGTTGTCAGATATCACAAATCCCCAGGAGAGTCTAAGTGGGGTAAGCCATTATGCGATGATGTCCCTCAGTTTCTCTAAGAGGTTCTCAGCCGTGTGACTCTTACGGAAACTGGTTATATATAGCGTAGGAACGAGTTGGTGATTGTGAGATGCTTCTGCTGGTGCCACTGCTGTTGTTGCTGTGGAAGGCAATACATCTAGCCAGTGGGCTGTCACAGTCATGTAATCCTTAATTTGCCCTGATCCACTTGTCCACATGTCCATGGTTAAGTGCACAGTGGGTACAGCTGAATTTTTTAGGACACTGAGGACACTTTTTTAATGTCCCTGTACAGTCTGGGATTCGCTTGCCTAGTGAAGTGGAATCTAGACGGAATTTGGTATCAGGGACACAGTACGTCCATCAACTGTCTAAATCCCACTGCACTAATTGCGAATACCGGACACACGTCTAACACCAGCATAGTTGTTATACTTCATCTTCCTCACAAAGGTCTAACAGTCAATTGCTTTGTTACAGTAGTGCAAGTGGTCTTCCTGCTCCCCTTCTGGGATGAAGATCGACTCCCAGCAGCAACAACAGCAGCCGCAGCATCAGTAGGCGTAGCACTTAAGAATCCTGTGGAGGAATCCCGGATAAGACAGGAGTCAGTCATGCCTATGACATGGCCTACAGGTCTACCTCTGATCCTGATTGAGGAGGAAATGGATGATGAGGGTGTTGGTGGTGTGGACTGCAGGCGCTTGGATACATCAGAAGAATGGGAGCTAGGTGTCACTGGACTGGTCTGAACTTGACAATGACTTTTGATGAATGCGCTGCAAGTGACATACAAGGGAGGATGTTCCTAGGTGATTAACGTCCTTACTCCAAATTATTATGGATTGACAAAGGCAACACATGGCTTGACACTTGTTGTCCGGATTTATGTTGAAATAATTACACACCGAAGAGGTGGATTTTTTGGTATTTTTCCCAGGCATGACAATGGGCTTTTTCATCCCATAGCCAACAACTGTCTCCACTGGTGCCTTATTCAAAAAACCACATCACCATCAGAATCTTCATTGTCAACTTCCTCCTCAGCGCCAGCTACACCAATATCCACCTCATCCTGGTGTACTTCTACAGTGACATCCTCAATCTCAATATTAGCAACTGGACTGTGGGTGCTCCTCCCAGCAGTTGTAGAGGGTGTGCAAATGGTGGTAGGAGCCTCCTCTTCCCATAAAGTGTTGGGAAGGCCAGGCCTATACATCGCAACTGCAGACACACTTGGTTTATCCATGTAGATTTGTGATATCTCTAGACGTTGTTTCCTGTGCTATTCTGCTAACCTTTTGTTCGCACTTCTGCTAAGCTAAGATACACTCCCAGAGGGCGGTGGCTTAGCGTTTGCACTGCTGCTAAAAGCAGCTAGCGAGCGATCAACTCGGAATGAGAGCCATTATCCGCTGCAGTGAATGTGTTATTGTCTACATATAAAGTAGACCATTTCCAGTAGGGGACTATACTATCAATTGTGCGTGTGAAAAATATATTGAAGGAGTTATACACTATGAGATCTCTTTCCTTCTATTTTTGAGTGCATTAAAAATCTGTAAGAGATTTGCTGCTTGGAGGAGCACCTGAGGAGGTGGAATCTTGAAATTGGCTATAATTTGATCCACCGCGTCAAAGGATAAAGTGGTGATATTGTGTTTTATGAGCACAGGACAGCGCCGCTTTATTATTACAGCACACAAGACAGCGCCCCTTTATTTTTAGAGCACACAGGACAGTGCCACAGCGCCCCTTTATTTTACATCACACAGAAAAGCATCCCTCTTTTTTCACAGCACACAGGACAGCGATACAGCACCCCTTTATTTTTGCAGCACACAGGATAGCGCCCATAACAGCACAGGACAGCATCCCTGACAGCACAGGACAGCAGCCCTGTACAGCACAGTACAGCAGCCCTGTACAGCACCCCTAACGGCACAGGACAGCACCCCAGGACAGCACCCCTAACAGCACAGGACAGCAGCACCCCTGTACAGCACCCCTAACAGCACAGGACAGCACCCCAGGACAGCACCCCAGGACAGCACCCCTAACAGCACAGGACAGCAGCACCCCTGTACAGCACCCCTAACAGCACAGGACAGCACCCCAGGACAGCACCCCTAACAGCACAGGACAGCAGCACCCCTGTACAGCACCCCTAACAGCACAGGACAGCACCCCTGTATAGCACCCCAAACAGCACAGGACACCACAGAACAGCACCCCTGTACAGCACCCCTAGCAGCACCCAGGACAGCACCCCTAAACAAAACACACCCCCTTCCCCTGACGTCACCACCCACAGAGAGACAGACGTCTGTCTCCCTCACTCTCAAATGCTGGAGTGAAGATGGTGCCAATGGGTGGTGTCTTATATATGAGATCCAAAACCTGCAAGATCCGACAGCAGGATGATGACATTTTGCCTCGATCTTGGTTATGAGTCCGGCAGGAAAACCAGAGCCAGACTCGGGATCTCTGAGATCCGAACCCGTTCATCCCTATATAAAATATATGACAATTTTTCCAGAGATATATTTAAAGCATTACATTTATTTAGACAAGTGCAGACATAAAAAGTGCTTCAATATAGTGCTTCAATACACCAGCATGAACACGTTTGGCATATAAAGTGTCTCCAATTCATACACGTAAAAAACACAATGAGCCCAACAGTAGATTAAAAAGATAAAAAAGATAAGAAGAAGGAGGACAATTTTTCCTTTAGGCCCATACCAGTTTGGGCGGGTGGTGTGTCTTAAAGATTATAGGGGGTCATTCCGAGTTGATCGCTCGCTAGCAGTTTTTAGCAGCCGTGCAAACGCATAGTCCCCGCCCACCAGGGAGTGTATTTTCGCTTTGCAGAAGTGCGAACGCCTGTGCAGCAGAACGCCTGCAAAATCCTTTTGTGCAAAACAAGACCAGCCCTGTAGTTACTCTTCATGTGCGTTGATTCTAACGATGGAGGGACGGCTTTTGACGTCACACACCCGCCCAGCGAACGCCCAGCCACGCCTGCATTTTTTCTGCCACACCTGCGTTTTTCTAAGCACTCCCTGAAAACAGTCAGTTGCCACCCAGAAACGCCCACTTCATGTCAATCACCTTGCGGCTGTCTGTGCGATTGGAATCGTCGCTAGAACCAGTGCAAAACCATAATGGACTTTGTACCCGTATGATGCACGTGCGCATTGCGGAGCATAAGCATGCGCAGATTAGCAATTTTTTTCACTGATCGCTATGCAGCGAACAACGGCAGCTAGCGATCAACTCGGAATGACCCCCATGGAGCAGCCAAGGTCCGGACTGTTAGGCAGGTAAAACAGCACACAACCCAACTTTTCCTCAATGGTGAAGTCCAGGTAACGGAGTCCCGCCAGTGCCTGGTATTCATAACATGTTTTAGATACGTTATGAAAGTTGCCTATTTGCCTGTCCAAGGCCCCACAATTTGTGATGGTAGCCCTGTGTGCAGGGGCAGGGGAACCAGAGGGTAGCACTGATATTATTACAGGTCTCCCTCCAGTAATTTTTATATTTTTTTTTTTTAGTAAATACAAGCAAATCACATTTCCCATTACAAGTATGGGAAATGCAATCAGGCTGCCCTTTACTATAGCCTGGTGATACTAAAATAATGTGAAAAGGGTGTAAAAATGCCCTTTTTGCATTATTGTAGAAAAAATTATTTTGATAAATATGCCCGTATAAACTACAATTGAATACACCAAAACTGGTTACTGTTTCAGCCAATTATCTGCATAATCATTTGGAAAACGTATGATGTCACATTTGTTTTCAGTAGCACTTATTTGAATTTAGTAACTGTTTATACTAATTGCACAATAAGCATACATTTAACAGAACAGCACGACCGTCTTTTTCCTTAAACATTTTCGGATATGTTGGCTAAATATAGATTATTTAAACTGACATTTTATGTCCTGGTTAGTTTATGTACAGAGTTCAGGTAGGGTGAATTTGGAACATATGTGTTGGCAATTTCATATGCTCATGCATTCTGGGTCTCAAAAATGCAGGCATATTGCTAAGAAATGCAATTAAAGCTATGATAAATCAAAGCATATTTAGATTTGTGCACATTTAGCATTTTTGATCCATACTGTTTTTATGTTTTAGTTATTGTGAAGGAAATGCACATTAAAAAAAAATAAAAAGGTTGGTCACAACCTCAAAAATGTCTACCATGTATGTATACACTTTAAATTACTCTTTGTATTGAATTACAGTCTTTTGTAATGCTTGATGAGATACATAGATAACAGATAGTTGCATGCTGTTTATGCTTTTACAACTTTCATAAAAGTATTAACAATATATAGAAATATTTGTAATGCTTGACCCATTTCAGTCTGTCTTCTTCTTCCCTCTCCTCTCCTCTGAAACTGCCCTCATGAAAGTCTGCAATGACCTCCATGCTTCCAAATCC
Organism: Pseudophryne corroboree; assembly: GCF_028390025.1. Classification (NCBI taxonomy): domain Eukaryota; kingdom Metazoa; phylum Chordata; class Amphibia; order Anura; family Myobatrachidae; genus Pseudophryne; species Pseudophryne corroboree. The sequence goes on along the minus strand of NC_086449.1, from coordinate 127,452,717 downwards.
AGGGGTCACTGCTCTCTGCTTATTCTCCCTGACCTCTCTGCTATTTTTGACATTGTGGGGACCACCTGGTTTTGTCTTATACTGTAAATGACTGGCGCTTAAACAATGCGGGCATTCTCACACAAACTTCCACACTCATGGCTTCTTGTACCCTATTACAATTACCGCTTTATGTTTGTCTAAAAACCTGAGATTTCTCACAAAAACAAATATATATATATTATTATTATTATTATTTTTTTTGGGGGGGGGGTCTACAAGTTTAAATGTTCAACAGAAAGTAATGGATCCATGATTCCTCTAGGGATCGTACATTGGCCCTCATTCCGAGTCGTTCGCTCGGTATTTTTCATCGCATCGCAATGAAAATCCGCTTAGTATGCATGCGCAATATTCGCACTGCGACTGCGCCAAGTAATTTAACAATGAAGATAGTATTTTTACTCACGGCTTTTTCATCGCTCCGGCGATCGTAATGTGATTGACAGGAAATGGGTGTTACTGGGCGGAAACACAGCGTTTTATGGGCGTGTGGTTGAAAACGCTACCGTTTCCGGAAAAAACGCAGGAGTGGCTGGAGAAACGGGGGAGTGTCTGAGCGAACGCTGGGTGTGTTTGTGACGTCAAACCAGGAACGACAAGCACTGAACTGATCGCACAGGCAGAGTAAGGTTGAAGTTACTCAGAAACTGCAAAGTAGTTTGTAATCGCAATATTGCGATTACATCGGTCGCAATTTTAAGAAGCTAAGATACACTCCCAGTAGGCGTAGGCTTAGCGTGTGTAACTCTGCTAAATTCGCCTTGCGACCGATCAACTCGGAATGAGGGCCATTGATTGTTATTTAAGATGATGGATCTTTCCTCTTGCAGCATCAAAGAAATGCGCAACCAAACTATGTAGCAATGTGCTCTGCAAATGTCCGAACAGAGTAACACATGGGACAACAAGACACAGGAAAGTGCATACATTGTTACACTGCTCCCTATTATAATACATTACTGTATAACAGACACTGGGATTAGCTTCTACCAACAACGCATCCCGGGAAGGCTGTCTGCTGTTTTTCTTTCAGGTGTGAGGAATTTGGCTTGGCATGAAATGTTATTCTAGTCCCATTCTTCAGATAGACACTGTGCACTTACATGATGGTGTGTGCATTTACTTTTAGAAGCAGAGGGAGTGACTTAGAGGAGTAATGATGGATTGTGTGTAAGTGTTTTAGTAAGTGCTTAATGCCCGCTGGCACCACAATCAGTGCTAATACCTCTGGTATTGATAATATAACCCATAAGCAGGGGCACCACAACCTTTTTGGTTGGGGGCACAAAATATAATTTCATTTTGGCGTCCCTAAATCGCTGAATGTCGCCCCCTCAAGGGCAGCTGTACTTACCTGCCACACCACCTATCTCTATATACATACACACACACACAATATTATGCACACATTATGTAAAAAACAGTATAGAGGATACTATGAGTAATGCAGATTACAGAGTATTAGAAGAAAAATAAGGGTCCCATTTACTGTTGAGGATCAGACTTGATAAATAGAATGTTATATTGCCGCTATTCAGGCAATAAGAAAGCCCTGCACACGCCTATGCCCATACATTCTTGCATTTGCAATCAGGAGCTTGCAAGGGCACAGGCAGCAGTGACGGGCATGAGTGATGGGGGAAGTATGGAAGGAGGGGAGTTAGGGGGCTGGACTGCACACCTCAATTTTAAACATTTTAACATGTGACACTTTACTAAGGCTTGTAGTGCCATGCAAGAAAAAGAATATGCAGGTGCACACACTAAGCACAGTGACATTTTTGGAGCCTCTCATTCATTCCAGGAGAGTGGGCAAGTATGAAGTTTGGCCAAAAAAATTCATGGCACCTATCACATCAAGGTGCCACAGATGGGATCCTAACATTCCTAATACTAACACAGTATGTATATCGATGTAACCAGGACTATTAATGGTACTATACTGGAAACTACCGAGGAGGAAAGGGATCTAGGAGTCACTATTTCAGGTGATTTAAAGACAGGTAAGCAATGTAACAAAGCAATGAGGAAGGCTAGTCAGATGATTGGCTGCATTGGGAGAGGAATTAGCAGCAGAAAGAAAGAAGTAATAATGTCACTGTATAGGTCATTGGTACGGCCTCATCTAGAATACTGTGTACAATTCTGGAGGTCATATCTTCAAAAGGATATTAATACATTAGAGACTGTACAAAGAAGGGCAACTAAAATGATGCATGGCCTACATCACAACACACACCCAGAAATCTCAATATGTATAGTTTGGAGCAGAGAAGGGAAAGGGGGGACATCAAGGGTTTTAACAAACTCCATGAGGGGAACATTCTCCAAATGAAGAGAAGCAATAGGACACACGGGAGATTTATTCCGGAGATGTGTGCTGAGCGATCTAGCGCAGATTGCTCAGCACACATCTCTCCACCGCTCAGGGGGGGACGACTGGGGGGGATGCTCATTTAAACCAGCGGTGAAATGAGCGATCTACTAGATTTGGCATGCATGTATACCAAATCTAGAGCTGGCGATAGCAACAAGCTGGGCCGCGCATCGCTGTCGCTGGCACCCCTACACACGGAGCGATGTGTTCTTAATTTCTAAGCAATCTAGCCAGATTGCTTAGAAATTAAGTGAACATTGCTCCGTGTGTACCCCCCTTAAAACAGTAGAGCACAACATGCATGGGATAGGCATAAGGATATCCTTACAAAGAAATAAGGATCAAATAAGGTTTGAGATAAAAATATGGTTAAAAAAGGGGACAGACTAGATGGGCCAAGTGGTTCTTATCTGCCGTCACATTCTATGTTTCTATGACTTACCTGTAATAGTAGCCATTATAATATGTAGACATAAATGCAAGGACATGGAGTAATTATAATCATGGCTGGATGAAGGGAAGTGGGGGGGAGAGGAAGCACCTGTTCCCGGACTGGGACTGCTGCTCTGTGTTGTGCACAGACAGACTGCATACAGTGCAGCTCCCGAGTTCCCTCACGTCATGTCCAGGCCACTGGTGAGGGCACTAAGGGGCTGTTCTGCCCTGCATGCACAGCACAGAGCCGGAAGGGCATGCTGCCACAGGAGGTAAGTACCCGGGTGGCCCATTGGGGAGGGAACACTGTGCCATATTGGCGGGGGGGGGGGGGGGGGGGGAGTGAGGGGTCATTTTAGTAGAGGGTATTTCAACCCTGACACCTTTCAGACTGCAACTGAACACGGATTATGTGCGTTCATGTGCCAATAACCCGTGTTCATAGCTGGCAGTCTGAAAGGGGTATTACCCTCATCCGGGTTTGTCTGGTGTGTTTATAGGGCATTTAAAGAGCCCCAAATTCTGTTGTTCCACAAAATTCAGCCTTCTATACAACCCTGACATCTTATTGCCCAATTTATTGAATTCAGGATATTGCCCCCTCTTTTTCTAACACTTATCACTGGTCAAACCATTCAGACTTGACGAGCAACCTCTGCTATAAGCATTTTATAATTACTTAGTGTGGGTCGCAGTAGTACCCGCTGATAATACCACGTGATAAGATGACCCATAGTTAAATCTCCACTAGTTGAGGCTAATTAAATTTGTCCCTTAAACTGTATTCCATTTCTATCAAATTGACTGTTGCCTCATTTATATACGTACATTTGAACATGCATGACTTATGTGGTATTAAACTGGGATACTCATTTAAATATTATCAGCCTTATTCAGAGTTGGACAGTAACACAATCATAAGACGCTGCCCTCCCCTTCCTGTACTTGGCTCATATGTGGCTGCGATACGACATCTAACAATAGTAAAAAAATCACAGTACACTATGCATGCATATTTTATTTAATGGCCGTATTAAAGTGGCTAAGTGGCCTGTAGCACCTAAAGTGCGAAGTGAACCAGATACAATTCATCATCATCAGTGTACAACTAATTCTTGCTTCCTCTCCCGGATCCTGCAGGGGACTCCCGATTTTTGGGGTAGTCCCCTGCACCCCCAGAAAAGCGGTGTCCCTCCCGAATTCTACCTACTTCCTAGTAAGGTGGGCAGAAGAATATCAGGAATACGGGTCCAGGCAGAGGGGTCGGAGCCTAGTGAAGACGTTCTATGTTAATTGTGCCATTTAGGCCATGCCCCTTTCAAATGTGTACGATTCGTAGCACTTTGCCATGAGTGGGTGGGGCCTAATGATGCAAGAGCTTCAGCCCCGCCCCTATCACAGCCCACCTGCTTGTCCCCCGCGGATTTCTCCCATAATTTAAAAGTAGGAAAGTGTGGTCCAATTTACACCAGCAATAGAGGACTCTAACCACCCACACCATGCCCCTCTGCTAAAAGACACACACATGCAGCCGATAAAAGCCACAACTTGCAATTACCTCTGATTCAGATAAGGTCCTTTGTCTTCCTCTGTTAGACACTTTATGGGCATAATATATTTATGGATAAAAGGTAATGCTCCAGGGCACTTTGGCCATTTTGAAGCCTATATAAGCTGAGTATGTTACATTTGCCTTTGCTCAGTATCAGGGAGGATTTTTCCGTAACCACTTACTCTGAACATTTGTGTTTTTTCTAATCTGCATTCAGCACTAGTGTCATGTACACAACTTGCGCACACACATCTCTGATTGTGATACATGTGTTACATACCTCCAGAGAGATGGCAGCTGCCTTCTTCACAGGCTCCATTCTTGTACATCTTACATTTATTATGAGCAAGACATGCCTCACATATTTACCTGTGCTACATGTCTGCACTTGCCATACACAGCATGCACATGAAGCAATGGGTACATGGCACTGTGCTGGGGATATATATAGTACATTGGGAATGTGTACTTTCAGGGTAGAATAATGTAACAAACATAGACAAGCAGGAGAGGCAATAACACGTTCTAATGATCTGCTCACTCCCTCTAAGGTTTGCTATATGGCTCTTAGGTTGATATACAGTAGGAATCTTCAAGGACCTCTAAGACTAAGGAGTCTACTAACTAAGCCTTGGATGGAGATAAACTGGACGAAGATAAAGGGATAAAGTACCAGCCAATCAGCACTTAACTGTCATTTTCAAACACAGCATGTGACATGGCAGTTAGGAGCTGATTAGCTGGTACTTTATCTCCGTCCCCTTTATCTCCATCCAAGGCTTAGTAAATAGAAGTTGCGTTACAGTATGCAGTAAGGTTCATAATAAACAAAAAATTCCCTCTACCTAACCTTGATATATGATTACTGAATATACAGTTTCTGAGTTCAATGGATGTAAGGATGATAGACCGACAATATATTGGTCGACAGCATATGGTTGACGTGCATTAGGTCAACATGTACAAAAAGTCAAAAGGTAGAGTAGGTCAACAGGTTCAAAAGGTCAACAAAACAATGGTCAACACAATTGGTCATCATGTGTATTTTGGGATTTCCACATCTTTTCCCAACATTTGCTTGATTTACTATAAACGTGGCCATCTATTGGGAATAGTAACTGTCTTCCATTCTGCTCTGTGTAACCCCACAGCCACAATTGTTCACCTCATATGGCATTGGATGCATGTGCAGCGTGCAAAATATTAGATGCAGCCAAATCAGGACCAACATATCTACTGTTGTGATGAGCTGCTAAAATATTTACATATTATTCAATTATTATACAGTATATTTAGTATAATGGACCCAGTATATGGCGGCTCACCTCAGTCTTCACTCCCTGATTGGCCCCACCACCACTCTGGCCGACCTGCCCCTCACTCTACTTTTCCCCGCACATACCCCCCACTACATTGCGCTTGCTTCCCAACCTCCAACCCTGCCCATCTGCTCCGTCACAGCTTTGTCTTGACCCCCTCTGAAGCTCCATCTCAACTCCCCATCCCTACCCCCCATTGCTTCGTCCCACTGCACCCTCTCCTCCCCTCCCACACTTACCCTGCCAGCCAGTCTTCCGCTCCTAAGGCTGTCCCATGGTTTCCAATGGGGGCGCACTGAGGAGACAGGACAGCCTTACGCAATTATCCTGTAACTTTTAGGTTTAACGGTCTTTAACACCAAAGTGGTGGTAATTTAATGACAAAGCAATAGCCTACTTATAGCAGCCAGTGAGACATTTGCTTTCATTGCCTCATAACGAAAGCTAATTCTTCATTGGTTACTATAAGTTACAGTAGAGTTGCTCTTGTTTTGCAGTAAATAAATGTCACTGGTATATTACATGTATAAATGCGTGCATGTACAATCATTCTAGTCCTGCTCCACATAACACACAGTTTTGTCAGTAATATGGTGCCGAACACTGACAGAGCAAGATCAAACTCGAAACCACTTTCTTAAAAAACAATATTTGTCCAAGAATAGATTAACCAATGCCATTTACCCACCAGCATGGCTCGTGTTCAGTTATATATCTATAAATGTTCAGCAAAACACGACTTTACTTGCTTTTATTACATGAAGAGTCACCGCCAGGCAGCTTGCTGAGGAAAAAGGAAAGGCCCCCTTGGGTGTAAAATTATATTGTATATTAAATTCTATTTCTATTTTCCCAGAGGAATGTGTGTTTATGTGGAAATTGTGATATAGCAATGTACTGTAGCTGAAATATTTCAGGCCATATGGCAAAATGCTATAGATTTGCCTTTAATTTCAGTCTCTTTTGTAATTACAGTATCTTAGATTACTGTACTTATTACTGAGCCAATCATTCCTAAAGACAAAATGGCTGCCAACTTCCCTGCCAATTATAATGACACTATCAGCATAAACAGGGCTATTGAGATATACAGTAGACCCATGTGCTAAGGAGGGGTGTGGCCGCATCTGGGATGCCTTACCACACTTATGTCTATCAAACTCAATGAAAAATACTATGCATGCCGCAAAGATCACCGCAGGGCCCTTTATTAAGCATGGGCCCGGGTAACTAGTATGCCTGAGCCATAGTACCTTCCTTGTCATTGGGTGTGATGTAATAAAGTCAGAGTCTGGCAGCTGTGATGGATGCCGGCCGAACATGTGCTTTTTTTTTTAAAGGGGCAATTGTGTATCATGCAGGGTTTGCCTTGTACATGCTTGCCCCTTTAAAAAATGTCCGAGTTCACCCGGCGTCCCGCACAGCTGCCGAACTCGAACTTCATTACATCCCAGCAATCAGCTACACCCTAATCAAGCTACATGGCACCCCAAGCCATGTGACTCCCCACTGTACAGTATGTCCATGTTTATAATTTTTCATTTGAGATGCTACCTAAACGCAACTCCAGGGTATTAATGGTGGGCCTACAAAGAAAGTATAACCTTCAGGAAGATTGAGCTAGATAGCAATAAGCTAACATTTGTATGATGTATATATTAATACATGGGAAAACATTCTTGAACAGAAGGCTCTAGAGTTGTGACCTCAGTCTGATTTATGTGACAGAATGCATGATATAGGTGAGATATTCATATATGGCTTACTTTATAACACACATTCTGTGCAAGAGTCACCCAGAGATCACAGACAGATGTCCAAAAGGGATGCGTCACAAAACTGGCAGTCGGGATATCAACAGTCAGAAGACCAACACCGGGATCCCAATAGCCAGAATCCTGACACAACCAGTAGGTAAGTACAGAGTTTAGGGTTAGGGTTGAGCATTAGGGAGAGTGTTATGGTGAAATTACTTACAGGGATGTGTCGAGTTTCTGGCCATTGGGATCTCACTGTCAGTCTTCTGATTGTCAAGTTTCCGACTGATGGGATTTCATAACCAACCCATGCCAGATTCTACAGAATCCTTACTTTTTATCAATTTGGGTTACTCTCTTATCAGATGTTTCAGAAAGCAAGTAGCAGAGATCATTTCCAGGTTGCAGGGAGTATACATACTTCCTGACTTCTTATTCTGGATATACAGGGTGATCCAAAAGTCGTAGTAAACCCTTTTTTTTCAAAAACTGCAGAAAATGGGAAAACTGACTTAGATTCAAGATGGCTGATTTCTATATGGCACCCATGTTCGGTACATACCCATAAAGATAGCCCACCTCACCCATACCTTACTGGAGTATTCCTGCACAGTTTTTTAAACAAAAGGGTGTACTGCGACTTGTGAATCACCCTGTAGTTGACAATGGGGAAGATGTATCAAACCTCGGAGAGAGATAAAGTGAAGTATACCAACCAATCAGCTCCTCACAGTTTTCAAACACAGCCTGTAAATTTACAGTTAAAAGCTGATTGGTCGGTACTTTATCTTTCTCCATTTTTCTCTCTCCAAGGTTTGCTGCATCTCCCCCCAAGAGTTCAGGGTTCGGAATCAAGTTTTCCTTTCCTAGTCATGTGGTACCTTAAGACATACAGTATACCACAGCAGATTAGGGAAGGAGATGTATCAAACCTTCCAAAGAGTAGACAAGTGGAGAAGTTCCCTATAGCACCCAATCGGCAGCTAGCTAGCATTTATCAAATATATTCTATAAAATGAAAGGTAGAAGCTGATTGAGTGCTGTGGGAAACTTCTCCATTTGCCTACTCTTTAGAGGGTTTGATACAGCTTCTGCAAAATTACCGATGGCAGTCCTGTGTCTTTAATAAATGAGGGAGAGTAGAGTATGAATTTATTGTGTGTCTTTAGTAAAAGGAGCATAGATCTATGTATCAAAGGTAGAGCTTAAGACCTCATGGGGCCCTAAGCAAGGCACCGATTTGGGTGTGCCAAATCTCCCCAACTCCCACCCACCCCATGACAGCTTGCACAGACACTTCCACCCTAGACCATGTGACACCTTGACTAGACAAGCACCCCTACCCAATCCCCATGCTCAAGGACGTTTTTAGGGGTGAGGCCGCCCCTAGGCACAACAGTAACGGCCGCCCCCCACCTGCCTAATTTTATTATTTTTATTTATTGGTTATAAGCCCTCATTTGATGGTAACCAATTTGAGAGAATAATGTAAAAAAAAGTCACGAACTATAAAAAAAAAAAATTTTTTAATTATGTGTGCATATTTACTACGTGGGACAGCTTACAGGGGCAGTATGTGCATGTCCTACCCATTTACACTCCATTCAAGATAGCATATGGTACAGTACAGTGAAAATATTATGCAGTTACTGGTACTTTTTGGGCTGACGGTACCAACACAAGCATCCAACTGCCACCCCCAACAAGTGCCGCCCCTAGGCACATGCCTAATGGGAAATTCTCTACTGCCCATGCTGACAGCTTGCACAGACTCCACCTCCCCATTTCTCTGTGATAAACAGATCCAGAGATACCAAACTAAATGGACAAAGATATCCGGGGCTACCCACACCACTTACTTGGGTTGTAGATCACTGTCAGGTTTCTGGCAGGCGAGCAGACTGGTCCTTTTTGATACAGGAGTGCCGCAATCTCTGCAATTGGAGCAAAGGGGAGTGAAATACATGTGCAAATTGAACACACACTTCCTGTGTACACAAACACCCAGCTAACCCTATAACTGTTTAATCATTTGACAACTAACCTGCCAATTAACTTTAGCCCTGCCCCCACAAAATCGACTAAACCACTTCCTGGACCTTATCCAATCAGCGTGGGGTGTGGGGAACGGGTGGCAGAGAGGAGACAACACAAGTAGGTCTATAACCTGGTTGTTAGCAAATGCGATAAGTGGGGAGGAGAAAAGACCATCTATGAGATTAGACGTTGCTTCATTGAGCTTGCCCATGGTGAGGGATACCCAATATACACCCACAAGCAGCTGCAGTGAGGTGGGAGCAGGACTGCCAGCAATGCGTCCTGTTGCGCTGAAGGTGTCAGTGCGCTAGGCGGGTGCACTACAGTGAACAAACTTAAAATAAACTACAGCTCCTAACAGTCCTTGCTCCCAGGAGTTTGAATACTGTAGTGCAGTGCAGTGCCGGACACCGGCATCAATATCAGTGGCCTCCTCACAGATTCAACCCTGTTGGCAGGACCCCGGGACCTGCCGGACCCTAAACAACCACTTTGGTCACACTGCAGTAAATCCGCTACTGATAAAGGGTCTGAGCTGCAGTGACTGGGTGCATGTTCAATTTTGTCCTGATTTTTCTCCCCTTCAAGAAGTCTTACAGATCATATCTTAGGAGCTAATTCAGATGTGGTTGGAGTTGCTATTGCTGCTGCTTACATAGAGGCAGCAGCGATAGCACGAATATGGTAATGCAGTGTCCCGCCTCCTGCCGCATTACTAATCAGAACTGCATCCTAGGACACAGTATTGGATCTGACCTAGCACCATCGGCTGGCTGCATGACCCATGGGATCGCACAAGCGGGCCAGCGCAAGTCCTACCAAGAGGCTAGGAAATCTTCGTCTACATTTGTAGAAACAGCGGTATGTTGCCGCCCCCTTCCCACCATCAAATGGCATCAGACTGTCAATCATTGACAGTCTGATCCCGGACTGCTTCCGACATTACAGAACCAGTTCGTGCATGCACAGGACGGGTCCTGTACATGCGCAAAATACCGATAATCGGTACTTTGCGGCATACAAAGAAACTCCAACCACATCGGAAATTACCCCCTAATGGGCCCTACACACTGTGCAATTTGGGCTATTTGAGCAATGAACAATATGAACAATGGACGATTTTCCTGTAACGATTGTTTTGCACACACTGAACTATTTGTAAAAACAATTTGAACCATTTGACATTGCAAACATCGATAAACGATGATAGACCAACAATGAACGACTGCGGGGACGTGCATCGTTCATCGTTGGTGCCTACACACTGAACGTTACGAACGATATATCGTTCATATCGTTCTAAAATTTCGTCCAGTGTGAAGGGCCCTTTAATGTCTTAATGTATGTTTCTACAACTTGCAACCTTCAACATATTTATTTATTTTATTTTAAAAAAAGTGTATTTGTTATATCATTAGTTACATGTTGCTAGTTGCCTTACAATGGGAGTTACTGAAGGGAATGACACAGGAATACATACAGTCAGGGACGGCCTGGGGCCTTAATTCGGCACTGGCAATCGTGAGTGTGCGCGCGTTGCGTGGGGGGGTGTCACGCGTCACAGGGGGCGTGTTGCGCGACATATGGGGGCATGCCGCGAGTCATGAGGGCGTGGACTCGTGGCACGCCTGCATTACCATGGTGACGGTTGCTGGGGGCGGGGGCGTGCTGTGAGTCCGGGGGCGTGGACTTGCGGCACGCCCCCATTTCCATGGAGACGATGGAACCAGAGAGCGGGAGGCTGCGCTGTGCGCGGCCTTCATGGCTCTCTGAGTGACCGATTCGGCCCACCTGCCCATCGGCCCTTCTGGCATGTGCCAGAAGTGCCAGATGGCCAGTCCGGCCATGCATACAGCATATCCAAGCATAACACAGACACAAGGAAAGATCTTTTCATTAGAGTCACTGGCTGATACGGGAGGGTTGGGGATCTGCATGGGATTGTGAGCAATGATAATAGAGATAAACAAGCCGAGCATTATACCTTTAGCTCATTGTGTGTATTGGTCTGGAGAGGAAAATGCAGAAGATCCCAGGCTTTCTGTTGTACCTTTGATCCGTTGTGTCACTCAGGATATATAATAAATATAATACTATACGTATTCTCCTTTGTTATCTGTAATTACACTAGGGTGTGGTCTGTTCACATAGAGAGGACTGTTCCTGGCTAATGTATTATAGTAATCTAACACGGCTGAGCAGAATTAGGGACCTCACAAGTGGAACTTGATCCCCCCACTAGTATTTTATGGAGAAGAGTCAGATAACATCATAACAGCACCAATAAAAAGTATTCAAACAGTCCAAAAATGTAGTCCAACAATAGTCTCAAGGACTCCGCAACCAAAAACAAATATTCAGATAATATTAGGGTTTGGGAACCTTGTTACATCTGGGATACAGTAAATTGTTTGCACACAGAAGAAAGTATTGAAAAAAATTATATTACAAATATATGTATACTTTCAGATTGAGAGCACAGTGTGCAAGAGGCAAATCTCATTCCTAATCATCTTGTTTCTTACATAACAGCTCCGTCGTCTTACAGTATGATGCTAAAGGAAGGCAGCTCCTGGTAGTGTACAGTATGCAGTAGCTGTTTCCAAGGAATCAGTCCTTGCCCCCAGTGGTGCCAAGAGAGGGGGGGAGAGGATACAAATTACCCAGGCCCAGGTCTGATGGAGGGGCCCAGTGACGGTCCAGTAGGGGCCCAGGCCACCACCCCTTACCTAGCAGCAGCTGCAGCTCTTTTCCTCAGCCCATCACACACCGCTGTGTACTGTGCTGCAGTGTGGCCATGGAGGTGCTTAAAGTACTATTTTTTTCAGTATTTTTTTCTAAGGGTACATGACCACACCTCTTGTGATTAGGCCACGCCCCTTGAAAAGTACCTGGGCCCATCCTGGCTCTCGACTGCCCTGTTTGCCCCAACTGGAGTTTTCTGTCTATAGTCCCTAAACACGGGAGGAGAGAAATTATTTGGGGTTAATGTAATCAGTAACTCAACAACATATTAAAATGTATTTTGAGTGTGTGAAGCAACCAGAGCCCCCAGAGGAAACCAACACAAATATAAACACTTCATTCAAGACTATCTGTTCATGCTGCTGCCAAGGCATCACTGTGCAATCACTAATCTGCCCCATCTATTGTGTTGCTCAGAATCAGTAGGGAGGGGACCAAAAAGGCCAGAAGGTCTGGGTATGAACACGTGAACTATTGTGGGGATTCCTATTGTTCACCACAAATTTCACCTTGTCTTGCATGCAGCTTGGGAGCACGTTAGTGTCTCGCAGCATTGCCGAGTCTTTCCCCCTTGATGAACCCTTGGTATGATAACATGTCAGACACCAGCCCCCTGCCAGACAAAATAAGCTGCACTTGGAAGTGAGATGGGAGAATGTGATATTGTTAGAAAGTTTCAGATATGTTCATGGGTTGTACAAGTTGCAGAAGAGAAGCATAACTCAGGGAGAGATAAGAACATGGACTTGGTGGCTTAATGGCGACCAGCACACAGGCCCCTGGAGATACCTGACCCTGTAGGGAGATGAAGAATCACTTCACAACATCAGTGCTAGACACCAACACAAAGAGGGGATATTTATCAATGCTTGGAGAGAGATAAAGAGGAGAATGATAAAGTACCAACCAATCAGCATCCGCCATTTTACAGGATGTTTGGAAAATGACAGCCAGGAGCTGATTGGTTGGTACTCTCTCACCACTTTATCTATCTCCAAGCTTTATTAAATCTCCCCCTTACTTCTCTGGCCTTTTCATTGCCTATATCATCTATGATTTGTTTCTCTCCACTCATGACTTTTGGTGGTAGTTTACCTGTCACCTTAATACATAGGGGAAGATTTATCAAGTGACATTCTTGTTATCACTCCTTAGGAATGATAAACGGTGCTCCAGCCAATCATTTTTCAAACAGATGACAGGAGCTGATTGGCTGGAGCACAATTTATCATTCATAACGAGTGATAACAAGAAATCACTTGTTGCTATATCTGCCCGATAGTTAGCAGTTAGCAGGTATAGGCTGAACTAGGGCTGAGCAACAGTCTCCTCATTATGGATTAGACCAGAGGTTCTCAAGGTTCTTCTTTTTTGAATCACGGCACCTTAGAGTATCAGATTTTTTTTCACGCCACCCCTAGGCCAAAAGTTTCTCAGTGAGAAATTTAGAAAGAAATTAAGTAAATTGTGTTTCTATGTCATCCTTAGGTTCAGTTATGTGGTGAGGGATTAGATTTGCTTCTGTTTGTCCACATATGCTATGACTGGCAGCCACCAGCACTGGTTTTGCCTATTACATTGACCATTAGTAATTTAAATTGGTCCTGGACCACCAACCCAGGTCACCCCTGCAAGTGTACTAGATTAGACACAACATTCTCACGTTTCGGCCGTGCAGCGTCCCCAGTCTCTCCTTTATGACGTCTCATCCCCGGGTTCGTGCTGCAATCTAATAAACTAGCCTCTCATTTTAAATGCAGCTACAACATCCATAGCTAAATACGGGAAGATCCATCTCCACTTCCCCTCCAGCATGTTAAAAATAACATTTAGCAATAAGCCTCTAAGGAGAAAATGACATTACAACTACAAGCATAAGCAGATAAATTGGATTGTCTCTAGGAGCCTTGGTTCACGTTTATTTCTCCCGCCCATAAACATGTTGTGATAATTCTAATAAATGATTCTAACTGTATTATATAGACCTTTGACATGGTCATAAATAATGTCAATTTAAGCTGTGCTATAAATCTCTAGTATTAATGTGTAACTTACATTGTGTTGCACTTGCTATTTGAGCCCTCCTCTCCACCTCTTTGTCTTTGCTTTCCTATCTTTTTATAGCTCTTGCTTTTACTAAATATTTTTTCCTTAAATAAATGTTAAGTCTGTGAAAATTGACACCCTGATGTTTGTTTGTTTGTTTGTTTGTTTGTTTTTGTTACTTATTAAGATTATTCTGTTTTTGTGTTGTTCACTTGTATGTATTATACCTGCTGTTATTTTGCTGTTAAGTGGGAAGTAAAATAAAAATACTCTAGAACAGAGATTTTCAGCGTTTTACAACTTGCGGCACACTGAACAAGATTTACGGTAAATATTGCCAAGGCACACTCAAATATAATGGTGATGCATGGTGCAGTTGCATGTCCTAGGATGTCATGTCGCAGCTTCTCCATAGGTAACGCCTGAGCCACATCTGAGAAAGCCAGAAGAGACCAACACTGTCCGGGCCCAAAATTAGAACTGGCTCTGCAACCACTAAACCCACCAGTATTGATCGTTCCAGGGCCTCAGTAGCGGCAAAACACTGACGGGCCTGGCTGTGCTTCTATGGCGGCACACCTGGAGACTGCTCAGGGTGCTACGGCACAGTGGTTGAAAAACACTGCTCTAGGGCACTCATTCGCTCGCTAAGCTGCTTTAAGCAGCATTTTAAACGCTAGGCCGCTTCCCTCTGGGAGTGTATCTTAGCTTAGCAGAATAGTAAACGAAAGATTAGCAGAACTGCTACTAAACAATTCCCTGCAGTTTCTGAGTAGCTCCGGACCTACTCCTAGACTGCGATCACCTCAGTCCGTTCAGTTCCTGGTTTGACGTCACAAACACGCCCTGCGTTTGGCCAGCCACTCCCCCGTTTCTCCGGCCACTCCTGCGTTTTTACCTGGCACGCCTGCGTTTTTTAGCACACTCCCTGAAAACGGCCAGTTTCTGCCCAGTAACACCCACTTCCTGTCAATCACACTACGATCACTCGAGCGATGAAAAAACGTAGCTCGAGCTTTTGTAAATCTACAGATTTTTGCCATTTTTTCACTTAATTCGCTGGACTGCGAAAACCGGCAGCGAGCGAACTCGGAATGACCACCTAGAACTACAACTTACCTCAGCATTTATGAAAGCAGATAGCCTAGAGAAAAATAACTTTTCTCTATATTGTTTGTAAACATCTAACGATCTAACAGTTCAGAAGTTATAATAAGCACACTTTGGGGGTCATTCCGAGTTGATCGCTCGCTAGCTACTTTTAGCAGCCGTGCAAACACATAGTCGCCGCCCATGGGGGAGTGTATTTTTGCTTTGCAAGTGTGCAGCTGAGTGGGACGAAAACATTTTTGCAGTTTCTGAGTAGCTGTGGACTTACTCAGCCCTTGCGATCACTTCAGCCTGTCCGGTCCCGGAATTGACGTCAGACACCCACCCTGCAAACGTCTTGACATGCCTGTGTTTTTCCAAACACTCCCAGAAAACGGTCAGTTGACACCCATAAACGCCCTCTTCCTGTCAATCTACTTGCGATCGGCTGTGCGAATGGATTCTTCGTTAAATCCATCGCCCAGCAATGATTCGCTTTGTACCCATACGACGCACCTGTGCATTGCAGTACATTCGCATGAGCAGTAGTGACCTGATCGCTGCGCTGCGAAAAACGCCAGCGAGCGAATAACTCGGAATGACCCCCTTTGTGGCTTACTGTTTTATCGCACATGGGTAGGATTACCTGACAGTATGTATACTAACAAATGGTGGCTTCTGGGGATCCAGCTGTACATGGGAGATCAGGCAATGTTTGCGAGAGCTCGCGCAGTGCAGCTGGCTGGGAGGTAATCCTAGTGCTGATGCACTGTTGTTCTGGCAGGCATCACCTGAGGGGGCAGTCTTCTCCTCTACGGTGGCCATGATGCTAATACATCTCAGCGTTATTAGTTCCTGCGGTTCTGATACAGAAAATAGACATTAAAAAGATAGACAGTCATTAGGTCGACAGTAAAAGGTCGATAGGGTAAAAAGGTCGACAGTCAAAAAGGTCGACAGGGTCAAAATGTCGACACAAAAAAATTAGGTGTTGTTTGTGTTTGTAAACATTTCTTAGCCCAATTTTGGGGGGTAAAAAAGGTCACTAATGGTGATAGTTTGTGACATGGATAGTCAATTTTATTAAATGCATTCGCTCGCCACGCTTTGGGCTTGGTGGTTACTAAAGTTACAAGGTTACAAGTTATAAGGTTACTATAGGTAATAGTTTGTGACATGGATAGTAAATGCAGCCAAAGTTGTAAACATTTAAAAAACCATAAGAAACATGTGTCAACCTTTTGACCCTGATGACCTTTTCACTATCGACCTGTCGTCCTTTTGATTGTCGACCTTTTGACCCTGTCGACCTTTTCACTGTCTACCTTTTGACCCTGTCGATCTTTTGATTGTGGACCTTTTCACTGTCGACCTTTTGACCCTGTCGACCCAGTGCATGTCGACCATTAGTGATCGACCTATTGACTGTAGATCTTTTTAGTGTAGATCTATAGATCGGATACCAGTTCCTGCATCGTCTCGATTTGTGGCAAAGCAGGAAAAGCTATAGTAGCACATCTCGCTGAAAATAACAATCCAGGTATCACCCACACATTATATAGAACGACTAATAGAAAAAAAAGCATGAATCAGTGACATTTTCTACATTTTAATTAATAACTGTGTTCAAAAATATATGACCGCGGCATTGCAGAATCAACTACAATGTTGGCCGCGATTGCGTCCAGAATCGCACCGCATTTGGCAAACCCGGACTGAACCCAGAAGTAGAGCAATAGTGTTTGCTATCACTTTACCTTTTACCCTTCACCAGGTTGTGCACTTATTGGAGCTCGTGCGGTGATGTGAGCACCATCATAAATAGTCCCCCACCCAAAATGGAAGAAAAAACCCCCCCACTTCAAATCATCGCAATGTGGAGATAAGCAAATTTTATTTTCTACTAAAGAATGTAACCAGGGCAGGAGTTATGGGCATCCTCGGTGCCATCCACATCAGACCTTTATGTGACATCATCCTTTTCTCTTTTGATTCCTCATCACCTTTCTTACTTAGGGGGTAATTCTGAGATGATCGCAGCAGGAGTTTTGTTAGCAGTTGGGCAAAACCATGTGCACTGCAGGGGAGGCAGATATAACATGTGCAGAGAGAGTTAGATTTGGGTGTGGGGAGTTCAATCTGCAATCTCAATTGCAGTGTAAAAATAAAGCAGCCAGTATTTACCCTGCACAGAAACAAAATAACCCACCCAAATCTAACTCTCTCTGCAAATGTTATATCTGCCCCCCCTGCAGTGCACATGGTTTTGCCCAACTGCTAAAAAAAATCCTGCTGCGATCAACTTGGAATTACCCCCTTATTGTGGAGTGGATGCCCTATCTTCTTTTTGGGAGTCTGGCTGTGTCTTTCAAGGCTGTTGCTAGACAATTTGGCTCCCAGTACGAGCATTAACATTAAAAAAAATGCGCTCTCCCTATAGACATTCAAAAATGGGTGCATTACTGGTGAGAGACCGTGGCCTCATTAAAATGGGTGTGGTCTTACTAAATTGGACATGGTCTCGCAAGAAAAGGCTACCTTTCCTCCCAGATTTTTACCTTGCAGCAACAGAACCGACCACCACAAGGGAAAAAAACATTCCACCATATTAAGCCACACATAGTAATGCCCCTTACACCATATTATGCCCCCTGCGCCATATTATGCCACACACTGCAATGCTTGTGTTGTGATACATTATGCCCTACAGTAAAGCATCTAATTACTTTAAAATTACCTGTTCATTGCCAGGGTTTTCATGCACTGGATGTCATGTTCGTTGCCAGGGATTTCATGCTCTGGGATCCATGCTCATTACCAAGGGGAATGCTCGTTGTCAAGGGTGTGTAGATAATGCTCATTGCCAAGGGGAATATTTGTTTTCAAGGGGGTGCACATTCATTAGTGGGCACCAGCCCACCTGTGCTGATATTCTGCTCCCTCTAGTCCTGTCCATAGTAGTCCGCTCAGGGGCAGAGTTTTATGGAATGACATGGTTGTGCTGTGACATCATAATGCAACCCCGTCATTCCACGTAACTCCGCCCCCAGAATGGAATACTATGGAAAAGGGAGGAGGGGGAGCAGGAGGAGCCACGAAGCGCCGCAGCGGGAGCCCTGTGCGGTCGTACGGCTCATCCGCCGCTAGAAATGGCACTGGTGTCTTAATAGCCAAGCACCACAACACAATCCCATATAAACATGGCATTGACGATAAAGACACTGAATGAGTGACAGTATTTTAAAGTGGTCTGCGTGCAAATCGTCAGAGTACTCTGGGTGCCTGCCGCTGCACTTTTGGTGGCTCCTGGTGCTCCCCCTCCTCCCCATCATTAGTACTCCGCTGGGGGGTGGGACTTCGCGTAATGACGTGTTTGCGTCGTGATGTCACAACGCAAACGCATCATTACGCTAAACTCCGCCCCCGAGCAGAGTACTAATGACGGGGAGGAGAGGCAGCACTAGGACTCAGGAGCAACTGGCGGGTGGGAGGAGGAGGAGGGAGATGCTGGCGGGCTGGTGGCAGCTGTAAACACCCCTGACATTGAGCACTACACAGCCCTGGCAAATAGCATTATACAGCCCTTGCAACTGGCATTAAACAGACCTGGCAATTAACATTACACAGCCCTGGAAACTAGCATTACACAGCCCTGGCAACTAGCATTACACAGTCCTGGAAACTAGCATTACACAGCCCTGGCAACTAGCATTACACAGCCCTGCAACTGGCATTACACAGTCCTGCAACTGGCATTACACAGCCCTGGCAACTAGCATTACACAGCCCTGCAACTGGCATTACACAGCCCTGGCAACTGGGATTACACAGTCCTGCAACTAGCATTACACAGCCCTGCAACTGGCATTACACAGCCCTGGCAACTAGCATTACACAGCCCTGGCTAGTGCCCTGGCAATTAGCATTACAGAGCCCTGGCAACTAGCATTACACAGCCCTGCAACTGGCATTACACAGCCCTGCAACTAGCATTACACAGCCCTGGCAACTAGCATTACACAGCCCTGCAACTGGCATTACACAGCCCTGCAACTAGCATTACACAGCCCTGGCAACTAGCATTACACAGCCCTGCAACTGGCATTACACAGCCCTGGCAACTAGCATTACACAGCCCTGGCTAGTGCCCTGGCAACTAGCATTACAGAGCCCTGGCAACTAGCATTACACAGCCCTGCAACTGGCATTACACAGCCCTGCAACTAGCATTACACAGCCCTGGCAACTGGCATTACACAGCCCTGGCAACTAGCATTACACAGCCCTGGCAACTAGCATTACACAGCCCTGCAACTGGCATTACACAGCCCTGGCAACTGGCATTACACAGCCCTGGCAACTAGCATTACACAGCCCTGGCAACTAGCATTACACAGCCCTGCAACTGGCATTACACAGCCCTGGCAACTAGCATTACACAGCCCTGGCAACTAGCATTACACAGCCCTGGCAACTAGCATTACACAGCCCTGGCAACTAGCATTACACAGCCCTGGCAACTAGCATTACACAGCCCTGCAACTGGCATTACACAGCCCTGGCAACTAGCATTACACAGCCCTGGCTAGTGCCCTGGCAACTAGCATTACAGAGCCCTGGCAACTAGCATTACACAGCCCTGCAACTGGCATTACACAGCCCTGGCAACTAGCATTACACAGCCCTGGCAACTGGCAATACACAGCCCTGCAACTGGCATTACACAGCCCTGGCAACTAGCATTACACAGCCCTGGCAAACGATCATGACACCTGTCCCAGAGCATGAAACCCCTGGCAACCAGCATGACACCCAGCAAGTGAAACCCCTGGCAACGAGCAGGTAATTTAAAAGTAATTAGAAGCTTTACTGTAGGGCATAATGTATCAAGGGCATTGCGGTGTGTGGCATAATATGGTGCAGGGGTCAATACTGTGCGGGGCTTAATATGGTGGAATGTATTTTTTTTCCCTGTGGTGGCCGTGACCTGTTAGTGCAGGGTCAAAAACTGGGGTGTAAGATAGTCTTTTCATGCAAGCCCACGCCCATTTTAACGAGACCATGCCCATTTTAGCACAGCCACGCCCCCTTGCTGCAAATTTTTACATCTATAGGGTGGGGGGCGCATTTTTTGGTCAATGGGGGCGGGGGCATTTTTAAATCTCGAACTGGGAGCCAAATTGGCTAGAAACAGCCCTGAGTAACAACCACCAGCAGAGCTGCATTATAGGTGGGGCGGATGGGGCGATCATCTAGGGCCCCTGTATTCTGGCAAACACTGCCCTGATCTGGGCCCCCCCACATCCTTCCTGGCTGGCTCTGAGTCCTGGCAGTACAGTATTGTTTTTATCTGTGAGATGGAGACAGCTTTGTTTCCGTCTCTACAGTGAGCCCCGCCCCCTCTCAGACATAATGCTGCAAAACGCAGGTGTGTGGGTAAGGGTGCGTGGCCTAACGCCATGAACTGCCCGCCCCCATCAGTGACCTGGTTCTACTGCAGCCCAACAGGTAGCGTTTCTCCTGCTCTATTGCTCTCTCTCCTGCTTGGTCCCCTCTCTCTCTCCTTGACACCCTCTTTATCTCTCTCTCTCTCTCTCTTGCTTCCCCCTCTCTCACTCCCTGACACTCTCTCTCTCCCTCGCTCTCTTGTTCCCTCCTTTCACTCTGTCTCTCTCGCTCCTGACACACTCTATCCTTTGCTCCCCTATCTCTCTCCCTCCCTGACACCCTCTCTCTGTCCCTATCTCTCTTGCTCCCCCTCTCTCTATCTCTCTTCCTGACACCTTCTTTAACTCTTGCCCTCTCCCTGGCCCCTCTCTTTCTCTCATTCCCTCTCTTTCCCTGACACCTCTATATACCTGACACATCTCTCTTTCCTTGACACCTCTCTCTTTTCCTGATACCCTCTCTCTCCCTACCCCCCCCCTCTTTCTCATTCTTCCCCTCTCTGTCTCCCTTGCTCCCGCCTTTTTCTCTCTCACTGACACCCTCTTTGTGCCTCACTCTCTCTCCTACTCTGCTAGGAGGCATAGTAGAGACAGTGGCATGGTGCAGAGAATTTTATTGTTGGGGCCCCCACTAGCCTTAATCCGTCCCTCGCCACCACCTGGCCACTCGGTCAGCCTTAAATTACCAGTATTAAAATGGTTTTCTGATTTCTTCGCAACATGATGCAGTTTTTATACTATTACATATTAAGGGAGACATTCGGGCTTATTTTGTAAAAATGTACGTGCGCACATTGCACTGGCCACGTCTCCTCTGCTTCTCATAATAGACGCTTGAACATTTTCAGCCGAAGCCCCTGTCAAAGTCAGAAAAATGTCTCAATGCACGTTGCCATATTTGCACCGCACACTGGTCCGCGCTGCGCGTGCGTACGCTCTCCCGTGGAGGCGCATACCCGCAATAGCGTGCACTCGCAGGCGCGGTATGCGTATTTACGGTAGGGTTTATGTAGTCATAGCGTGCGACTCATTCGTTACAAATGTTCACAATTAATGTAGTTTATAGATCATGGTCCCTTTGATAGATTCTGAAAGTTTGGTTAAAATACAATGTCCCAGAGCTGAGGAATCCCTCTTTATATCGTACGAAGGGTCTAAAAGGAATCATACAGCAGTGTTTGGTACCCATCGGAAGAGTATTTAATTAGCAATATTCCGGTGTTGGTTTGGAGCGTATTAATCGCTCGTGCGAATAGTTATGGACATAAGAAGTTTATGTCCATTTCTATTATTTACACATACTCAGGTATGCGGCGGGAAACCCAGTTTCCCACCCACCTGAGCTGTTGGAAATCGTCACAGCCCACCTGTATGAATCACCCTATGACCTTTTGTTATGATACAGGGCCGAATTCCTTCGGCCAATGGACAATGGGATTGTAGGACCAGGAGATTGCATTGTGTGTGGGGCATAAATAGGCAGGCCGACCACATCCAGCTCTCACTCTTCAACGGTTCTCATTGCTGAAAATCGGGTGCTGGATGTCCAGGCGCATGCGATCGTTTCCCCTTGTGCGTAAGTTTCTCTCCGTAATCATTGTCTTTCTGTGAGCCAACTTCTCTCTATCTTTCTCTCTCTCTCTCTCTCCCTCTCTCTCCTCTTTTCTCTTATATCTCCCATAGTATTATAGTATTGTATTGTATTTCATTTAGGTCAGAGTAGTATTGTCTTTTTGTATTTTAGTTCTGTGGTTAGGAAGTCTCTGTTATATTGTAGTGTATCATTTGTACTGTTATCCCCTTTTACAAGTATATTAGATATAATACAGTTAATAGGCTTTGGAACCTAAACCAGTATCTGTGTGTTTTCTAAAGCGTTAAGTGTTCACTTGAGCGTCGGTGACGCTCAAGCAGCTTTGTAGTTAGTCAGGTTACACAAGGTTGCACTTACACCCTGTACTCACATTAAGGTATTCTTTGTATTTCTTTGGTATAAGGTTTAAACATTAAGGTATAGCGTTGTGAGCGTCTGCGCCGCTGGTGACCTCCTCGTGGTCTCGAGCGTAAGCTACGCCATAGCGAATCATTACTCTAGTCATAGCCAATAACGTGTCCTGTGATCCCTGGGCCGTGAGCGAACGTGACGCTTGAGCGTCTCGCCTACGGCTGAGCGATCGTTACGCAACTAGCGTACCATTACGGTACTTCTTAAGTAAACAGCGTACAGTGTTCTTAGCTTCATAAAGGGTTGTTTATACGACAAAGGAATTTAGCATTGTCAATTGGGGACTCGTCCTATCCTTCTCATATCTGCACTAGGTAGATCAGCAGACATTATCCCCCAGCAAAGGGTGGGAGGTTGTCTCCCAGTGCTGACGGGATAAGCGTCTGCTTCGCTTAGATAAAGAGTGCTGAAGGAATCCGGGAACCGGAAGTAAGAACAAAACGCTTGTGTCTTTTAAAACTGTTTATTTCTCTTCTGTCTTGCGTATACACGCACGCATACATATATCTGCATTTTCTGTTTCATTTTCGTATATCACTATTCCTGTTTGCCAAATTTTATAGTTGATAGAAAGTGCTAAAAAGAGATTTGCTGTTATTTCATAGTAGAGGTGATAGTTAAAGTATAGAACAAACACACGGTTTGTCTGAGATACAAGGCAGTCAGTGTGGATTGCGGTAGATGATCAGGGATCATTTACATTGATAAAAATAGAAATTGTGTTACGGTGGATCTTTATATTGCGTACACGTGTCGCTAACAAAGACTAGCGTACGCAATCCAAAGGCAGACGCACGCAGCGTTCATTACGCAACGTAGCGTCCGGTTACGCCCACGTAGCTCAAGCTGTGATAAAGTGAAGTAACGCAAAGGCAATAATTAACGCACAGCGGTAGATAACGCGACGCGGTAAATAACGCAAATCTATTTTTGGAAAAATCTGAAATTTAGTTTAACAGATCCTGCTCCTAATTGGTAACACTTTTGGCCTAAAGACAATTTCTGCGCAGAAATAGATATAGAAACAAAAGTGTACATGTGTTGAGTGAGTGTGTTTTGTATACAAAAGTTCATATAACTTTAAGGTGGAACCAAAAGGAAAGCCGGGTACTCGTCAAGGGACATACGTGTAAGTGACATATACGGTGGCTAGGGAGGCATCCCTGGTTAAATAATATTTGAGCATTAGAGTATAGCGGACCATAAGGTAACAAGACCAGGAGGTCATAAGGTAACAAGACCAGGAGGTCATAAGGTAACAGACCAGGAGGTCATAAGGTAACAGGTAAAATAGACAAAGAGGTCCGCTATAAAAGTCCAGTGGCACAACGCCTGGGGTGTTGGTGCAGAACCCATATAGGCCATACAAGCTCTTGCTGAAGGAATCGCGGCCGGAAACATCGATTCCATTGATCTTTCAGTACATGACAAGTAGTGCTCGTGTACTGAACGATTGGACCGCACGTAATTGTGTGCAGTAGTTAGTAATCTGACCTAATACCATTAGAGTAAAGTGGTCACAAACGCTATTTGTACATTCTGACGTGATTTGTGTAATTTTTTATTTTTGGAAGGGAAGTTCGCTGGTCACTCAGGAACTATCCAACAACCGATACTTGCTGGGGAACGCGCCCCAGTAAATAAAGGTTCACAGGGGCCCTAGGTTGGGTACAGCAGCTCTGGTTACAGTGATTGCAGTACTGGCCAACGTGGGCGAGAAGTAAGTGGGGTACTTGATAAACCACCACCGCCGGCCTGCCCAAGGACATCTTGGTTTGTTTGTAAGGGTTCGCTGAAAACCTTGAGATAAAGATCCAAGGAGGAATAAGCAACGCCTGCAGATTATGGGGGCCATTTGTTCAGGTAGGGGGCGATCAACCTCGGTTCGGGTTGATTCAGAGAACCGACCAGTTGGGTCGGCACGATATGTAATGTGTGAAAAATACGGTAGTCACACAGAGGTTTTATGTGATGAATGGGAGAGAATGACTGTACAAGACAGGGACAAATTCCCAAGAATAGGTAGCTTCAGTCCAGAAGTGTTACAAAATTTAAGGAGGAGGATATGTCTCGTAAAATCAACAAAGAGACGAATTCAACATCATGATTGTTTACAGTTATGGCACCAGGAAGGTGAGATACAGAGAGGTTTGGCTCTGGCGGCAGGATCTGGGGCAGTCAGGAAGTTGATTGCCACAGCTCCTCCTCCACCATACATTGCAGGAGAGAAGTTGATTGCGGAGAGAAACGCACTGGGTTGTAAAACACAAACTCTTAGTAACCCTGTAAATGTTAATGATGTTAACCAAATAACTCATGCAAGTATTAACCCGTGCAAGATGTACCCTGTTTTGAACCTTCCTCAGGAGTGTGATCAAGAAGACGATTCAGCAACAATTTCAGCTCTCTCTCTTGCAGCCACCATAGCAGAGACCACAGTAGGCACCGCGACACCCACGAGATTAGTGAAAGCCCCTAGCGGAGGGATAGGTGAGGTCGTGTCAACGGGTAAGTACGGCACCATGCACTACACTGAAACAATTGTACCACAACAAGCAGTAGAATCTACACAGGAAGAGGCTGTTAGAATTGCTCCTGTAAGGGTAATAGCAGTTCCCAATGGAAAAACAGATGTGTCTGGAGCCACTCCCATAAGGAACATTGCCATGTACACTCCATTTTCCCGAATGGAATTAAGAACAATAGTGTCCGAATTTCCTGACCCCAGGAAGGATTTAGTTGCTAGCCAAAAATACATCAGGGATCTAGGTAACACTGTAGAACCCAACAACAAGGATTGGCAGATACTGCTAAGAGCTTGTTTACCTTCCAATGTTGACGCAACTCAATTTTTAGCTGATTGTGCATTGGATAAAGATGTACCGCTTACAGACGTGTACAACAAGGATAATGTAAAAAGGATAAATTTACAGCTAAAAGAGTATTTCCCAGCCGTTGTTAAATGGAATAAAATATTTTCCATTAAGCAAAAGGAGTCCGAAACGGCAATAGAATATTTTCACCGGGCACTATTAGAAATGGCAAAGTACACGGGTATAGAAGACATAAAGACCAACCCAAACCATCGGGAAGTAGCAGTATCTGTACTGATGGATGGTTTAAAGGAAACATTAAAGACTAGGGTTCAGACCACGCAACCATGCTGGCGAGGTCTGTCAGTGTCCGGCTTGAGAGAGGCTGCTATTGATCACGACAGAAACATCACTAGGCACAGAGAGTCGCAAAGTGATAAGTTGATGTCCGTAAGTATACAGGCGCTGACCACAAGGCAGCCTGCGTATGTACCACCGAATCCTGTGGGTAAGGCAAGTGTAATAACATGTTTTTCTTGTAACAGACCGGGACACTATGCACGAGAATGTAGAACAAAGAATGTACAAAGATCTTTTCAACCCCCTAGACAACAACACAACACACGACATTGGGAGCAGGGTCCACAGAGGCGGAGTTTTGAGCCACATACAGGGGAAACAAAAAGATATCCCCCGAACAGAGATTGGCATGCCTCTGGTAGTTCCCAGCTAACTCCCCCACAAGTAGTTGCTGCCAATGGGATTCAGGGAGGTCAGCATACCCAATAGGGGTATGGCCATACCTGTAATCTGCAGCCAGTTAAGTTGATTGCCAGTCTTGGAAGCGAACCAGAAATTGCAATCAATGTAGCTGGTAAAACTTTAAACTTTCTTGTAGACACAGGGGCGGCCAAGTCAGTGATAAATTCGACAGTGGGCATGAGAACCACTGGTAGGACAATTCCAGCCATGGGAGTAACAGGAGTAGTCCAGCACTACCCTGTTAGCAAACCAGCTGAGATTACAATAGGGCCTTTGCATACCAAGCATTCCTTTTTGCTGGCTGCATCTGCACCAACTAATCTCCTGGGAAGAGACTTACTATGTAAAATGGGTTGCGTCATTTATTGTACTCCTGAAGGTGTATTCTTGGACATTCCTGAGAATCACGCTCAGGAAGTACGAGACATGCTAGACTCCCCATCAAAATTAATGTCACATTCCATTATGACAAATAGGAATCCATCCCAAGTAGAAGAGATGACATCTCAGATACCAGAGTCACTTTGGACAAAAGATGGACAGGACACTGGATTAATGGCAAACGTAGCTCCAGTAGTTGTGCAAGTAAAAGATGGTAGGATAGCTCCAAAAATCCCACAGTATCCTCTGAAGCCAGAGGTGGAGCTAGGAGTTTTTCCCGTAATAGAGCGCTTGCTACAACAGGGCATTCTAGTAAGAACGTCCAGCACCGCAAATAGTCCCATCTTCCCTGTTAAAAAGAGTGGGGGGAGGGGTTACAGGCTAGTGCAGGATCTAAGGGGGATTAACAAAATAGTTGAGAGTCAGTTCCCCGTAGTGCCTAATCCAGCTGTCATCCTAATGCAAATTCCTCCCACTGCCAAATTTTTCACTGTTATTGACCTCTGCTCCGCTTTCTTTTCGGTACCTCTGCACCCTGACAGCCAATATTTGTTTGCATTCACATACAGAGGAGTCCAATACACGTGGACTCGGTTACCCCAAGGTTTCATAGACAGTCCAAGTATATTTTCTCAGGCTTTGCATGATTGTTTACAGTCTTTCCAACCGGAGAGTGGATCAGTGTTGATACAGTACGTGGATGATCTACTACTGTGTTCTGATTCATTGGAGGCATCCCTGAAGGATACGAAACAGCTCCTGTTTCATCTTTCAGACACAGGTCACAAGGTTTCCAAAGACAAGTTGCAATTATGCCAAGCTAAGGTAAAATATTTGGGACACTGTCTAACACAAGGACTGAGACACCTGACCGCTGATAGAATCCAAGCCATTAGAGACATGACACTGCCACAAACCCAGCAACAGATCAGGACGTTTTTAGGAATGTGTGGGTATTGCCGTAATTGGATCCCAGGGTTTTCCATATTGGCGCTACCTCTGCAGGAAATGGTCTCTTCAAACAAACCTGATCGGATTTCGCATACAGACGAATCCGAAACAGCATTTGAGAGACTCAAACAGTGTCTAACGCAGGCACCAGCACTAGGTATGCCAGACTATGGGAAACCCTTTGAACTATACGGAACAGAAAGTGCTGGGTGCGCAGCTGGTGTACTAACCCAAAAACACGGTGACGCCAGCAGGCCAATTGCATACTACAGCGCCCAGCTAGACACGGTAGCACGATCCCTCCCCACATGCTTGCGTAGCGTTGCGGCGATAGCATTGCTAGTGACAAAAAGCGAAGATGTCGTGCTAGGCCACAACCTCACAATCCATACACCGCATGCGGTATCTGCCTTATTGAATTCTGCCCAAACCAGACACGTCTCATCAGCAAGGTTTACAAGATGGGAATTGGCATTAATGGCCCCAGTAAACATCACCATAAGGAGATGCAGTGCATTAAACCCTGCAACATTTCTCCCAGGTGTGCCTGGTCAGACACAAAGGGTGGAAGGTGAGAGTGATGGGGAAGGAGGATTTAATGCAAAGGAAGATACACATGATTGTATGGAATATTTGACCCAAAATTTTACCGCAAGGCCTGACATCAGTGACAATCCACTGGAAGATGCAGAACTAACGTTCTACACGGACGGTAGTTGTCATAGACAGTCAGACTCGGGAGACTTGTGTACTGGATACGCAGTCGTAGATGACCAAGGCACCATAGAAGCGGAACCGCTAGGCCCACCTCACTCAGCCCAGGTTGCTGAACTGGTCGCCCTAACCAGAGCATGTGAATTGGCTAAGGGTAAGTCAGCCAATATCTACACCGATTCTAGATACGCCTTCGGGGTAGTCCATGATTTCGGAGCCCTATGGCGGCTCAGAAATTTCATGACGGCGGCTGGTACACCGATAGCGCATGCAGCTCATATAAAAAGGCTTCTAACAGCGATACAGGAACCCGATAGAGTGGCTGTTATCAAATGTAAAGCACATACATATAGCCAAGACCCAGTATCCCTTGGTAACAGCCGAGCAGACGAAGCCGCAAAGCTTGCAGCTGCTACCCCCATACAGACAGACACCACACAACTGATGGTATTTAATACCATCAACACACAGAAGTTGTGTGAGATGCAGAATTTGTGTTCCACACAGGAAAGAGCAGTCTGGAAGGCAAAGGGATATGGCCAGGAGTCCTCAGGGCTCTGGACGGATGGACATGGTAAACCGGTGGCCCCCAGGGCATACCTTCCATGTCTGGCTGAAGCAGCTCACGGGCTGACTCATCTAGGCAAGGAGGGGATGTGCAAATTGGTAAGAGCATACTGGTGCGCCCCAGGATTCTCCTCTCATGCGAGTAAAAGAGCAATGTCATGCCTTACCTGTCTGAGAAAGAATATTGGAAAAGCAATACCTACAGAACCATCCCATATCCCACCTGCCGGCGGCCCTTTCCAGGTAATACAAATTGACTTCATTCAATTACCCCCATGTCGAAATTTGAAATATGTACTTGTTTGTATAGATGTTTTCTCGAATTGGGTCGAAGCTTTTCCCGCAGCTACAAATACCGCTATGTTTACAGCTAAGAAAATTGTGCAGGAATTTGTATGTAGATATGGTATCCCTAGAATCATTGAAAGTGATAGGGGTACCCATTTTACAGGTGATGTCTTTCAAGGAATGTGTAAGTTGATGGGAATTGATAGTAAGCTGCACACTCCGTACCGTCCACAGGCGAGTGCGAAGGTCGAAAGAGTGAACAGCACTATTAAAAATAAATTGAGTAAAGTAATGGCAGAGACAGGATTGACGTGGCCAGAAGCTTTACCCATTGTTTTGTATAGCATCAGAACCACTCCCAGGTCCCCTCTTAATCTGTCTCCTTTTGAAATCTTGTTTGGTCGACAACCGC
Source organism: Pseudophryne corroboree (assembly GCF_028390025.1). Taxonomy (NCBI): domain Eukaryota; kingdom Metazoa; phylum Chordata; class Amphibia; order Anura; family Myobatrachidae; genus Pseudophryne; species Pseudophryne corroboree. The sequence goes on along the minus strand of NC_086449.1, from coordinate 127,422,978 downwards.
ATGTCATGATTAACCCTCAGGATGATTTGAAATGTAACAATGAAGTAACTGTAAAGTACTTGATTAACATGAGTAAGCAGTTGAGGAGTCAAAATGATAATCTGAAGTTGGTGATTCCTGATTTACCAGGTAGTAATTGTCATGACATTGAACCTGGGGATTATGTAATGATACGAAATTTTCTACGCTCAGGTTGTCTTATTGATAGATGGGAAGGACCATACCAGGTCTTATTGACTAGCACCACAGCATTGAAGGTTGCTGAGAGAGAGACTTGGGTCCATTCATCCCACTGCAAAAAGGTTACCGATCCAGAGAAGTCCCGTGATAAGGAACAGACGGTAGAGGTTGTATCACTGGAGTGTCTGTTCCAGGAGGACTGAGGCGGCACCTGAGCCTTGAAGACCGAAAGCAGTTGTCGACTCCCTTCTCCCTTTTATTGTTTTTCTCCACTTCCCAGCCCCTCTCCCTTAAGATTTCTTTTTCCCCCTTCTCATTCTTCTCTATTTTTTCCTCAAAGATGGACTTGCCCCAAGAGACTGTGATCCGGATTTTGATGTTAACCATGATGTTGACCAGAGCAGTCTGTTCCGGCGAGAGTACCATAGAGGTCGAGAGAGGTTCTGGAATGGGTTCCGATTATGATGATGGAGGCGTAGTTTTCCAAGATCAACCAAACCAACAAGCAAAGGCGAGTATCAGAAAACGATCCGATAGAAGAAATTGTGATGGATTGTTAGCTGAAGAAAATTGTATCTGTAGGCTCTGTGATAATCTGGTTGAAGATGGATGCATAAAGAAATGCCAATCTAGTTTTAATATCCATATGGACCGGCATCCATTGAGTGACTATCACTCTCTAGTGGGTAACGTGTTAAACCAAACAGATTGTTGGGTATGCTCTCAAGTACCTCAGGGTCACAGTAAATCAGGGCTAGTACCATTTCCTTTAACGTTAGGGGAGGTACTTGAGCTAAGTGGTGGGAGACCGGTGGACCGGAGGTTTAACATCTCCAGCCCTCCTAGTTTGAAGCTCCACCAATACCATGTGGATAGGTCCCTCTTATGTTTTAACATCTCCAATCCCAGAAAACCGGGAAATTGGGAAGTGTCATGGAGCAACCTTACCATGACCTTTTCACACAGAGCAGATAGAATGCCTACAGATACAGAGCTCGTACGCCACATAACCAGTAGAGGAAAATCTTTCCGGTATCGATATACCTTAGGAAATAGGATTACTAGAGTTGGAGAGGTATCACCAGGATACTGTGCACATATCGTACAAACCGATACGTGCATTAGGCAGATGGAAGAATTAGGGTCAGGAGATTTCACCTGGAAGGTTTGTAACATGGTCATGTCCTTCTCCGTCCCTTATGTTCTCCCCGATGATGCATATTTCATATGCGGGAGAAAGGCGTACAAGTGGCTTGCCCCAAACTCTGAAGGATTGTGTTATATTGGAAAAGTATTGCCTGAAGTGATGACTGTAACACATGACAAAATGAAGGACATACACCGTGGTGCCCAAGCTCCTTATACTCACACTCATTACGAGCACCGAGTTAAAAGACAACTGTCAGAAAGGTTAGAGCATCCGGCCTCTGATCTTATCCATGAATCCACCGGGATTCAGGTTCTGGTAGCGTTAGATTTCACTCGTACCGCTCGAGGAGTGATGAATTATAGATACATTTCCGCACTCGCCAATTTGTTAGATAATATCACTGAAATGTATGATGACACGTTTAGATACACTGGAAGAGAACTTCAAGCTTACAAAACAGAACTAGTTCAGCATAGGATGGTTCTTAATTATCTTACAGCAGTAACAGGCGGATATTGTGTTACATTGGCAACACAGTACGGCATAAAGTGTTGCACGTATATCACAAATAGCACCGAGGACCCGGTAGAGGTCATAGACCAAAAGATGGACGATATTCTCCAATTGAAGTGGGAATTTCGTCGAAAACACAATCTCACCCTTGCTGCTGTAGGTAATGAGCTGACTGGTTGGGTGTCATGGTTGAACCCGCGAAATTGGTTCTCCGGTTTGGGAGACTGGGCTCAAGGAGTCATAATGGATGTTGGAAAGTTTCTACTATGTATCTTGGGTGTCATTATATCGATTGGATTGATATTTAGATGCGGGCAGGCTTTAATGAAGTGCAAACAAAGTACAAAAGTGATGAGCTTGAGGAGCGAGGAAACCGTAATTAACCTGGATTTGATTTATGACCCAATGATAGAAACCAGAATGTGATGAAAATGCGATTATACGGTCCGTTTCTTTCACCTGTTTTTCTGCTTTTCTCCAAGATACAAAGACCCCCTTGGACGAGGAAGCTGACGAGACGAGATGTATACAGACAACGGATTGACCAAAGAAGAAGATTTGACAACTTTAAATATGGACACTTGATGAACTTTGCCATGGATCCCCAGTTTCCCTAGTACTTTTAAACTCACGCTAGCCCAACATTTTTTGTAAATCTGATGGCTCAGACAAAGCTATTTGCTCATGCCCAAGGAGCAATACAGCGCAAAGAAGACGACTCTCAACAGATACCGAACACAACTTCGACGACAGATGTACATTTCCCTGACATAGAATATCATTGCATTTTTCGTAAGTGTTCTTTATCTTCATCTCTACAACCCTCAGGTAATGACACACATAGACGATAGGGAATACAGGCATAGATATCAGCAACCACATACCTCCCCCATTCATGTATCATCAACTAAAATGTGCATCCCCATTTTGTTACAACCACAGCCGAAATGAGCTCGGTAGAGTTTGACAGCCCATCCACAGACCTGTACCACAGGATAAGAAGGAATTCAAATGTATACTTCGCAATACCTCGAAGCTTGATTTACAACACGTACGGCACGATGATACATGACCCCCCAAACATGGATTCATACACACATGCTTCTGCTATCTCACTAGGTCATACCCTCTTCACACCTTCTCCTCTCTCCTCCCTTACCCAACCATGGAAATCAATTAACCCCTGACTTGCATTTTTCTCCTTAAATGTTTTGTGGCAGTTATTATTGACTGCCAAAGGGTGGACTGTCAAAGTCAGAAAAATGTCTCAATGCACGTTGCCATATTTGCACCGCACACTGGTCCGCGCTGCGCGTGCGTACGCTCTCCCGTGGAGGCGCATACCCGCAATAGCGTGCACTCGCAGGCGCGGTATGCGTATTTACGGTAGGGTTTATGTAGTCATAGCGTGCGACTCATTCGTTACAAATGTTCACAATTAATGTAGTTTATAGATCATGGTCCCTTTGATAGATTCTGAAAGTTTGGTTAAAATACAATGTCCCAGAGCTGAGGAATCCCTCTTTATATCGTACGAAGGGTCTAAAAGGAATCATACAGCAGTGTTTGGTACCCATCGGAAGAGTATTTAATTAGCAATATTCCGGTGTTGGTTTGGAGCGTATTAATCGCTCGTGCGAATAGTTATGGACATAAGAAGTTTATGTCCATTTCTATTATTTACACATACTCAGGTATGCGGCGGGAAACCCAGTTTCCCACCCACCTGAGCTGTTGGAAATCGTCACAGCCCACCTGTATGAATCACCCTATGACCTTTTGTTATGATACAGGGCCGAATTCCTTCGGCCAATGGACAATGGGATTGTAGGACCAGGAGATTGCATTGTGTGTGGGGCATAAATAGGCAGGCCGACCACATCCAGCTCTCACTCTTCAACGGTTCTCATTGCTGAAAATCGGGTGCTGGATGTCCAGGCGCATGCGATCGTTTCCCCTTGTGCGTAAGTTTCTCTCCGTAATCATTGTCTTTCTGTGAGCCAACTTCTCTCTATCTTTCTCTCTCTCTCTCTCTCCCTCTCTCTCCTCTTTTCTCTTATATCTCCCATAGTATTATAGTATTGTATTGTATTTCATTTAGGTCAGAGTAGTATTGTCTTTTTGTATTTTAGTTCTGTGGTTAGGAAGTCTCTGTTATATTGTAGTGTATCATTTGTACTGTTATCCCCTTTTACAAGTATATTAGATATAATACAGTTAATAGGCTTTGGAACCTAAACCAGTATCTGTGTGTTTTCTAAAGCGTTAAGTGTTCACTTGAGCGTCGGTGACGCTCAAGCAGCTTTGTAGTTAGTCAGGTTACACAAGGTTGCACTTACACCCTGTACTCACATTAAGGTATTCTTTGTATTTCTTTGGTATAAGGTTTAAACATTAAGGTATAGCGTTGTGAGCGTCTGCGCCGCTGGTGACCTCCTCGTGGTCTCGAGCGTAAGCTACGCCATAGCGAATCATTACTCTAGTCATAGCCAATAACGTGTCCTGTGATCCCTGGGCCGTGAGCGAACGTGACGCTTGAGCGTCTCGCCTACGGCTGAGCGATCGTTACGCAACTAGCGTACCATTACGGTACTTCTTAAGTAAACAGCGTACAGTGTTCTTAGCTTCATAAAGGGTTGTTTATACGACAAAGGAATTTAGCATTGTCACCCCTAATCCAGTTTTGGCCAAATCCTTTTATAGCCCCAGTGGTACAGTAGACACCCTGGGATGATCTGTGTTGTAATATTTGCCATAGTGAGCACATGCCTCAGGCTGGTCAGCACAAGCCTTGTGTCCATATGGGGGGAGGCAGAAAGACTTTGATGTCCGTTTGGAAGTTTGGGTTTGAGCCA